>NW_026779476.1:0-99000 GCF_030144855.1 Hypanus sabinus
GTATTATAGTTACTAAAAAATATAAAGATCTCTGTAAAGCGAAGATAGTTCCTTTAATGGACTTCATGAAACAATTTTCTAGATGGAATCCACTTACGTTTTCTTTAATAGGTCGTATTCATGTTGTGAAAATGATTTTACCTAGATTTTTATATATTTTTCAAAATATACCTATCTTTTTAACTAAAAAAATTTCGATCAAATTGACTCACTTATTTCTTCCTTTATTTGGAACAATAAATTAATAAGTATCATTTACAAAAATCTGAAGAAGATGGTGGACTTGCACTTCCTAATTTAAGACTGTTTTATTGGGCTGTGAACATTAGACAATTCTGTTTTTGGTTATATTGTCTTGATAGGAACCAAAATCCATTATGGGTTGATTTGGAATTAAAAGCAGTTAAAGAATTTCATTTAACTTCAATATTAGGAGCTCCATTACTTTTACAGCTCTCTAAAATTCCAAATTTAAATCTTTACCCAGTTATTAAACAATCCGTACGGATTTGGGTTCAGTTTCGTTTCTTTAACAAATTTAAACAAATTAAGATGACTAGTTTTTTACATCGAAACTTCTTATTTATACCTTCAACAACTGACCCCATTTTTCTCCTATGGAAAAATAAAGGGATCCATTCTTTTACAGATTTATTTTGTGATGGTCCATTATGATCTTTGAAGAGTTCATTAATAAATTTTCTCTCGCTCATACACATTTTTTTGCAATATGTTCAGTTTAGACTTTTTTACAACAATATTTACCTAAGATTCCATGTTTACAAGAATCTGATTTGTTGGATACAATTTTGAAAGTGAATCCCTTCGTGAAAGGTTCCATTGGCAGAATTTATAATTTATTTTTGTTACAAAACGAGAACCTATCACTAAAGACTAAACAAGATTGGGAGAGAGAACTTATTATGACCTTTGTTAATGAAGATTGGCTTCGAGTTTTGAAAAACGTAAATTCTTCTTCTATTTGTGCCAACCATTGTTTAATTCAATGTGAAACCGGTCATCGTTATTATTTAACAAAGGAGAGACTATCTAAAATATTTCCTAGTATAGACAATTGCTGAGACAGATGTAGAACTGAAGTAGCTACTTTGTCACATATGTTCTGGTCATGTTCTTCATTAAAAGAGTTCTGGAAATCTTTATTTTCTACAAGTTCTACAGCTCAGAAGATAAATTTACAACCTAATAGATTGACTGTTCTATTTGGAATAGCTCCACATCAAATTCAGGGTATTTCATCTTCAGATCAACATGTAATTGCATTTGTTACACTACTGACAAGAAGGGCTACTTTAGTAAAATGGAAAGATATTTCATCCCCTACATTAATTGAATCGTTTTCTCAAGGAATGTTATGTCTTAGTTTGGAAAAAAAATAGTAGAACCTTTGATCCTCGATTCGAATTTGAGAGAAGATGGAGTTCTTTTGCCAAATATCATTTAATTTGAATTATGCTATATGGTTTCCTTCCATTATTTTATAAATATGAAATGACGGTTGATGATTCTTTTTTTAAAAAAACTTAGATGATGGTCAAACGTATTGCTCCGGAGGGGTCATTCCTAATGGATTTTTTCCCTTTTTTTGTGGTTACTGGGTTTTTTTCCGAGTTAGCTGGGGTACTTTTCCCCCTTATTTTTCTATATATATATTTTTTTCCATTTTTGTATTTTACGATCAGTTTTTGAATCATTTTACAGCTGCAGAAGATTATGGACCAATAAAAAAGATACAAAAAATGAAAAAATGAAAATTACAAAACAACCACTGTAACAAAGCATTATGGCTGCAGTGAAAGTGCAGTGCAGATAGACATATGGTGCAGAGTCACGACGAGTTACATTGTGAGGCCGAGACCATTTTATCATTCATTCGGCTTATAACCACAGACAGGAAACCGTCCTTGAGCCGGGTGGTTCGCGCTTTAAGGCTTTTGTATCTCATCCCCGATGGGGGAGCGTGTTTGCAGCGAGAATGCCCAGGTTGTGAGGGTCTTTGAGTACATGGCCTGCTTTTCCGAGGCAGGGGAAGTGTAGGAAGAGTCCATGGAGGGGAGGCTTGTTTCTCTGATGTTCTCTGCTCTCCAAAGTTCTCTGCAGTTCCTTGCAGTCATGGGCAGAGCAGTAGCCATACGAAGGCGTGAAGTATCGACAAGAAGCTCAGAGACCTCGGCCTTCACCCTGCCTTGTGTCGCTGGATCCTGGACTTCCTGTCAGATCGCAGGCAGGTGGTAAGAGTGGGCTCCATCTCCTCTGTCTCTCTGACCCTCAGCACACATAACCCACAGGGTTGTCTCTTTGGCCCCCTCCTTTACTCTCTGTGCACCCATGACTTGTGTTGCCGCCCACAGCTCCAATCTGCTAAATTAAATTTGCTGACAACACGACACTGACTGGCCTAATCTCAAATAATAACGAGGCAGTCAAAGAGAAGAAGTCATCACCCCGACACAGTGGTGTCAAGAAAACAACCTCTCACTCACTGTGACAAAAACAAAGGAGCTGGTTGTGGATTACAGGAAGAATGGAGACAGATAGCACATTCAACATTTCCAAACCTGTTATTGACACAAAATGTACATTTTACTATTGATCATGACACAATGTATTTTATATAACGTTAATGACATGAAACATTTTTACAAATTGTTACTGACGGAAAATCGTATAATTTGTGTTCCGTGTGTAATCTGAATGTACTTGCCTGTGATGCTGCCACAAGTCAGTGTTTCTCTGTACCTGTACCTTCCCGTACTTGTGCACTTGGCAATGAATTCAACAGGACCTGAGAAATCTCAGTGAGATTTGATTAGTGATGATCATCTTGGCAGCTCGGTAGGTCGAATGTATGAGACAGTACACTGTTAAATGCAAAACCCTGAACAGTGTTGATGATCAGAGGGATCTTAGACTCCCTGAAAGAAACTGCACAGATTGATCGGGTGGTTAAGAAGGCAAAAGACATGGTTGACTTTATTAGTTGAAACATTGAGTTCAAAAGTCGGGAAGTTGTGTTGCGGCTGTTACAAGCCTGCGGTCGTACTGTGACTGTTTCTTTAAGAGCGCCGGCGTGAGGAGGCTTATAACCACAGACAGGAAGCCGACCTTGAGCCGGGTGGTTCGCGCTTTAAGGCTTTTGTATCTCATCCCCGATGGGGGAGCGTGTTTGCAGCGAGAATGCCCAGGTTGTGAGGGTCTTTGAGTACATGGCCTGCTTTTCCTGTGACGTCAGTCACAGGCTGACAGCGCTGACTGTGGACTGAACCATAAGAGAGAGAGAGAGCGAACTGCAGACAGGCAGTCGGCCAGTCTAAAGAGAGAGAGAGACTGGAAAAGCTGATCGCTTCAGTTAGTCGCAGCTGAGGTTTGGAACTCTCCTATGCCCGCAAGAGTGGGTTGATCATCGGTACACGGAACCACAACGAAAGTGTGTGGCTGTCACTTCGTATAATCCATAGGAGTGGATTGTGGAATATCTTGTGTTAACCCTTGCCTGGGTGTGTTGTGTGGTAACCCCTGGAAGACGGTATTCCTGTGACAGGTCACTTTCGCTGATAACTCGTCTGTGGACGGATTCAGCGGATAAGAACTTCGACGACGGTTATTTTGTAGTAACGGCCTTTTCTCTACGTTTCACCCTGGATTACAAATCTCTCTCTCTCATCATTTATTCCGTGTATTACTGAACTTTCCTACTTTACCATCTCAAGACTCTAAGCTTTGTTCCCTCAGGCTCGATAGTCAGGGTGTTATATTTACACATATATACACTTAACACTGTTAACTTTCCTTTATTTCGTTAAGTTACTGTATTATAAGTCGATACTACTAAAGACAATGGCTTTAACATCAAAACCAGACTCCAGTGTGAACTCTATTGCTGCTGGTTCGTTTCTAAAACGTTACAGTTCGTAACACAGTTTTATTGAACTAGATAGGCCACATCTGGAGTGTTTCATACAGTTCTGGTCGCCCCCATTCTCGGAAGGATGTCGGGGCTTTGGACAGGGCGCAGAAGAGGTTTACCAGGACACTGCCTGGATTACAGGGCATGAGCTATAACGAGAGGCTGGACAAACTTGTGTTGTTTTCTCCAGAGCGGAGCAGGCTGGGGTGAGACTGGATGGACGTTTATAAGATTACGAGTGGATTAGATAGAGTGGACAGACGATATATTTTTCATGGGGGTTGAAATGTCTAATACATTTAAGGTGAGAGGAGATGTGAGCGGCAAGTTTGCTTCTTTCCACAGTCGCTGGAGTCTCTGCCTGCGGGGGGGGGGTCCCCTTCAATACCGACACGTGATCCCGTTTGCCCCGCCCATTTAACCGCAGATTGGCAGCGTCTGTTTCCGAGGCCCCGCCTCCCGATGATGTAACAATCTCTTCGCGCATGTTCACAGTCTCCGGGTGGACGGTGTTATCCTCTCCGCTCAGAGCTGAAGTGGGTCGGCTGTGTTATCGGGAAAGACTTTCGTCTCTTCCGTCGGGATCACTGTCTGCGGGCCGAAGATATCACTTTCCCATCGGTGAGTATTGAGACCGGTCCCGAGCGGGGAGATCCGATGTTGGCCGTGAGCCCCGAACTGAGGGCCAGGAACTTATTTGTTTCCCAACTATCTGGGCTCGTCAGAAATGTGTCGACTTCACTTAATCTGCATTGAACGATCCAAACCAGGAGCCCAGGCTGTCTGTTTCCGCAGAATTGAAATGGAAGTCCCACCGACGTCACGTGAGGCTGTGTGCCGCAGATTCGCCCCGCCCTCCGCTTTGTGACGCCAGATCACGTGGTGTGATTTTGGCCACTGAGTCCCATTAACTTCCCGAACTCGTCTCGCTTCCTGAAGCTTCTCGCGTTTGTCCTGGAGCTTTATGGCTGTTGTGTCGTCACCCGGACTGGGGTGGGTGAGAAAGGAGAACGTCCCAGGTTGTGGGGATCTTTGATTTCACTGCCTGCTTTTCCGAGGGACTGGGAAGTCTCGGGGGAGAATGGTTCGAGCCTCAGCACGCAGTAGAGCTGAGCCACACATTACTCCTGCAAGTTTGTAGTCCAGCGACGGCGGTCGGTCCAGTATAGACAAGACAGGATCTGTAATACAAACTTCCTGAAATGGTCCTGTTTTAGTCTGGAAATGGAGTGATAGTATAACAGTAAAGGAAGCACAACTTTTCCTTGTAAATTATCCTGGAACCATTTTGTCTGTTATTCCTGGAAATGTGTCCGGTGCAGTTGTTGCCAAGGAGGTTCACGTGAATAATCTCAGGAATGATCTGCTTTATGTGTGAGGAGCATTTGATGGTTCTGGACCTGTGCTCGATGGAGTTCAGAGGGACGGTGGGGGTGGTGGAGGGATGTATGGTTAAGTAAACCTACCAAATGCTGAAAAGTCTGGATACAGTGGACATGGAGAGGATGTTTCCATTAGACGGAGAGTCTGTGATCTGACAGCACAGTCTCAGAATAAACTTGCTTCCCTTTAAAACTGAGATGAGAAAACTTTTTTGGCCAAAAGATGTCTGATATTTGGAATTTGTGAATTTGTTTGAGGCTGCCATTTGTGTATATTTGTGACAGATTAATATACTGATGATTGCTGAGTAGCTTCAGGGTTACAGGAGGAAGGCAGGAATATGGTGTTGGAATAAAAATCAGCCCTGGTTGAGTGGTGGAGCAGACCAGATGGATCGAATCACCTGATTCTGTTCCTGGGTCTTATGTCTTACCGTGACTGAATGATGGATCCTTTTTATCCTGTATCGCCTGTGACACGTGAGGGACAATAAAAGATTGTTCACTGAGATCAGTATATTTGCCTTCAATGTTTAAATTTCAGTGAGTTTTGTTCCTAGTAACATTAAACAGATATGTTTGGTTCTCCTTTGTAATGTTAACATGCTTCATTATCTTACATGTTAAAGTTAGACCTGCAGTGAGAGATTTATTGGAAGAAAAACCACGACTGAACACGAGGGAACAGCAACAAGTGAACCAGCCCGAGGATTGAGAGCACTGATTGGAGAGAAACCAATCTGACTCGGAGATTCCGGTGATTCAGTCAGGAGAAAGTTTGGTGAGTCTCATTCACTCAAACACTGGTCCTTTAGACATTACGTACCTGCACAAAGGAAGGTAGGAAATAGTTGGGAGTGGTACTGAATGTGCCCAAAAGAACCAGTTATGCCAGTTTCAGTCAGACCCAGTTGTGAAGAAGCCCCCACCCCCCGATATTCCCTTTAAACTTTTTGCCCTTCACCCTTAACCCGTGTCCCCTTTTTTTCTCTCTCCCCTAGCCTCAGTGGAAAAAGCCTGCTTGCATTCACTCTATCTATACCCATCCTAATTTTATATACCTCTATCAAGTCTCCCCTCATTCTTCTACACTCCTAAGAATGAAGTTCTAACCTATTCAACCTTTCTTTGCAACTCAGTTTCTCAAGTCCTGGCAACATCCTTGTAAACCACTACACTCTTTCAACCTTATTAATATCCTTCCTGTAATTCGGTGACCAAAACTGCACACAATACTCCAAATTTGGCCTCATTAATACCTTATACAACCTCACCATAACATTCCAACTCTTATAATCAATGCTTTGATTTATAAAGGCCAATGAACCAAAAGCTCTCTTTACTACCCTATCTACCTGTGATGCCACTTTTAGGGAATTTTGTATCAGTATTCCTAGATCCCTCTGTTCTAGTGCACTCCTCAGTGCCCTGCCATTTATCTTGTATGTTCTACCGTGGTTTTTCCTTCCAAAGTGCAATACCTCACACTTGTCTGTATTAAACTACATCTGCCATTTTTCAGCCCATTTTTGGTCCAGATCCCTCTGCAAGCTTTGAAAACCTTCCTCACTGTCCACGACACCTCCAATCTTCGTATCATCAACAAACTGACTGATCCAATTTACCAAATTATCATCCAGATCATTGATATAGATTACAAATAACCATGGACCCAGCACTGATCCCTGTGGTACACCAGTAGTCACAGGCCTCCACTCAGAGTAGCAATCCTCCACTACCACTCTCTGACTTCTCCCGTTCTCAATTCCCAATCAAATTTACTACCTCACCATGTATACCTAGTGACTGAATCTTCTTAACTAACCTCCCATGCGGGACCTTGTCAAAGGCCTTACTGAAGTCCACTACATCCACTGACTTCCCTTCATCCACTTTCCTTGTAACCTCCTCGAAAATCTCCAATATAATTGTTAAACCTGACCTACCATGCACAAAGCCATGTTGACTCTCCCTAATAAGTCCCTGTCTGTCTAAACAATTGTCAATCCTATCTCTTAGTACTCCTTCCAATAATTTACCCATGACTGACATCAAACTTACCAGCCTATAATTTCCTGGATTACTTTTTGAGCCTTCTTTAAACAACGGAACAACATGAGCTATCCTTCAATCCTCTGGCACCTCACCCGTAGATAACAATATTTAAATATATCTGCCAGGGCCCCTGAAATTTCTACACTAGTCTCCTTCATGGTCCGAGGGAATACCCTGTCAGGTCCTGGAGATTTATCTATTTGCCTCAAGGTAGCAAGCACCTCTTCCTCTTCTATCTGTATAGTTTCCATGACCTCAATACTTGTTTGCCTTATTTCCATTGACTCCATGCCAGTTTCCTTAGTAAATTCAGACACAAAAAAAACATTTAACATCTCCCCAATTTCTTTTGGTTCCATGCATAGTCGACCACTCTGATCTTCAAGAGGACCAATTTTATCCCTTCACTATCCTTTTGCTATTAATATACCTGTGGAAGCTCTTACTATCCTTCACCTTGACTGCCAACGCCACCTCATGTCTTCTTTCAGCCATCCTGATTTCTTCCTGAAGTATTTTTTTGCACTTTTTATACTCCTCAAGTACCTTATTTGCTCCGTTTCTTACACATGTCATACATCTCTCTCCTCTTTATCAGAGTTCCAATATCCATCGAGAACCAAGGTTCCTTATTCTTATTCACTTTGCCTTTAATCCTGAGACTTTGGTCCCAGGGGGTCCTCATGGGGCGTCTAGAAATGATTTCAGCTGGTGACAACCCTGTTTTCCCCTGTGGGGTAACCCTCATTGGAATCGGGCTAATGGTCGGACCTTCAACCAAGTGAGTCCAGTCTCCGTTGTTAGTTTGGCCAATTTAATCTTCAGAGTGCCATTGGCTCTTTCCACTCTGCCAGCGGCCCGTGGGTGGTGTACACCGTGGAATTGTTGCTTGATAGCTAGTTTGTTACATATCCATTTGTATACTTTCACCACAAATTGTGGGCCATTGTCAGAGCTCAGCATCTCTGGCAGGCCGTACCTGGGAATTATTCCCCATAATAAGACATTCACAACAGTCACAGCAGTATTGATGGTAGTTGGAATAGCTTCAATCTATCTACTAAGTACATCTATAATATCTAAGCAGTATTTTTAGCAATGTACTCTAGGCAATTCAATAAAATCAACTAGTAGACACGAAAAAGATCCACCTGGCAAGTGAGTCGTACCCGGTGTGCAGTGTACAGGTTACCAACCATTCCCTCCTTTCCCAGGTGTGTACAATCATGTTTCTGATCGACCAATATTGGTAAAAACTGTGTAGGAACACAAACCTGTCCCGCTGGGTGATCCAATAACCTAGGCCGGGGACTTTCTGGCACCTCATATGGGACCACAGTTTGCACTCCTCGTCAGAGGCAACCCCCTGAAAACTATGTACCTCCCTCATGTCCGGCAAACCCGCTCTGCTTTAGTCACGGAAGGTTGGTTTGACGGGAACCCGAGCAGACTACAACTACTGAGGATTTTGCCACAGTTTTCGCAGTCTAATCTGCTAAAGCATTGTCTTTAGTGACCAGGTTAGACATGCGGGTGTGGTCTGCACATTTAATAATAGCCAAAACTCGAGGAAGCTGCAGAACGGTGAGTAAGTTGTTTACAAAGGTGGCATTACTAATGGGGGCGGCCAGAATCCCCATGTTCCCAGAGAGCCCCGTAGTCACGTACAATCCCAAATGCATAACGGGAGTCTGTGTGAACGTTCCCACTTTAGTCTGTTGCTGGGATACAGGCACGAGTCAGAGCAAACAACTCAGCCTTCTGGGCAGCGACAGCTGCTTCAAAAAAGGCCTGCTCAATTACTTCACTGTCCGTCATTATCGCATAGTCAGAATATCGTTTTCCTGCTGCATCCACAAAAGAACTTCCATCCTCAAGAAACGCTGTCTCAGGCTAGAGGGGGTAATGCAGAATGGATGGGAGAGTCTGTCCTTCTTTCACTCTGATCCAGACGGGGGCAGTCGGTGCAGACAACCATGGCCTGAAATTGCCCAGAGCTGTGGTACAACGTCTTGCGTTCGGTCAATATTAAAAGAGTGTCTTCACCTCAGATTCCTTTCAGTATTGAAGTCGGACCGCAGCCAAGTCTTGCCAGTCTCCCTTGGTGATGGAGGCTTGTTTCCTCAGGGTGTGGGCAAGGAACCATCGGCTCCTTGGCTTGAACCCAGGGCAAACCCTGACTGACGCTGGTATGGGGAAACACCAGTCCTGTCTGTCGCCAAAGGAAATCCGAAACTTCAGCCAGTAATACACTGCCCTCTATTCCTTTAACCTCTCCAATTACCGTGACTGGGAACTTCTGTCCCTCAAGGGGTGCATAATATTGGCTTTCCTCAGTGACGCACCCCGTAGGGTCATAGCACAGAGTCACATGAGGGTCAGCCGCTGGCGGAAGGTGTTCAAACTCAGTGGAGTCCAGATTAAGTGCCCACCACTGGGGGGGTTTAGAAACTGGGGAAGCTGTCGGTTGTTCACTAGCCCCAGGGTGACACCCTTGCCTGTGTCTCCACTCCTCCTGTCCTCCACAATCAGCTCCTTTGTTTTTGTGACAGTGAGGGAGAGTTTGTTTTCTTGACACCAGTCAGATGTTGTACAGTCCTCAGATAGAGTCAGCAATCAAATGGTTGAGCATGGTGCGATGAATGTGCTGAGCTGTGTATAGCACAATGCAAGAAGCATTGTAGGAAAGGCGGATGAGCTCAGGACAGGGAATTATGATATTGTAGCCATTATTGGGACGTGGTTGCACCCAATAATCTGAGGGAGTTAGAGGAACAAATTTGGAGAGAGTTCGCAGACCATGCCAAGGAACAAAAGTTATTCAGTAAGTAATTTTAATTTTCCATATTTTGACTGGGACTCCCATACTGTAAAAGGACTAGATGGGGTAGAGTTTCTCAAATGTGCCCTTAATCGGTACGTAGAATTCCTGACGAAGAAGTGTGCTATAAGCTGTTAGGCAATGATCAGGGCTGGTGACAGAAATTAGTGATCATAATGCCATGAGATTCAAAATAAAGATGGAAAAAGAGAGGTCTGGACCATGGGTTGAGATTCTAAATTGGAGAAAGGTCAATTTTGATGGTATCAGAAAGGATCTGACAAGTGTGGATTGGGACAGGCTGTTTTCTGACAAAGGAGTACTTTGTAAGTGGGAGGCCTTGAGAAGTGAAATTTTCAGGGTATAGAATTTGTACATGCCTTACAAAATGAAAGTTGAAACGTAACTGGTTCAGGGAAACTTGGCTTTCAGGAGATATTGAGGCCCTGGATATTTTGTTCCTCTATATGCCTCAGACTGTTAGGTGCGACCAAGACTCATTAATCATCATTCCACGCCCTGAGCTCATCTGACTTTTTTTAATTGTCTTCTGTTGGTTTCTAGCTTCCCAATAGCTTTTGCTCTTTTCTTTACCCTCTCCTTGGCTTTTATGTTGGCTTTGGCTTCTCATTCCAGCCACAGTTGTGTCCTCCTGCCTTTCCAAAGCTTCCACTTCTTTGGGATGTATCGATCACTCATCTCCCGAATTGCTCCAAGAAACTCCAGCCATTGCTGCTCCATTGTCACTCCTACCTTTTCCCTTCCAAACAAGTTTGGCCAGCTTCTTTGTTATAGAAACGTGGAGCAGTTCAGTACAGAAACAGGCTATTGACTCATCTGGTCAATGCCGAAAAAAAACCATTTAAACTGTCTAATGCATCTACCTGCACCGAGACCATCACCCTCCATACCCCTCCCAACCATGCTCCCATCCAAACTTCCTTTCAATGATGAAACCAAGCTCATATTTGCCACTTGTGTTGGCATCTCATTCCATGCTCACACTACCATTTCAGTAAAGAGCTTTTCCAAATTTTCCTGTTAAATTTTCACCTTCCTCACTTATCCATGCCCTCTAGTTGTCATCCCACCCAACCTCAGAGGAAAAAGCTGCTTGCATTTACCCTATCTGTACCCTCATAATTTGGTATACTTCTGACAAATCCTCAAAGTAACGCATAATTTCATTCTTTATGTTTCAAGCATTTTTTTAGGTGTTTAAGATGATGAGGGGCATTGACCTTGTGGATAGCCGGAGGTTTTTTCCCAGGGCTGAAATGGCTCACATAAGGGGGCACAGTTTAAGGTTATTTGAAATAGATACTGTGGGGATGTCAGGGGTAAGTTTTCTACACAGAGAGTGGAATGCACTGTCAGCTATTTGTGTGAGAATGTTTCAGTTACTTTGTGGCCAGGAACCCATGCAGCTCAGTGGGAACATGGAATAATACCAATGGAGAGAGTCAAACTGAGCCAGGTCACAGACTGGAGATGGCAGAAATGCCCCATTCTTATAGAGACAGGAAGACCATCAAAGAGTTTGATGGTCATTCCAGATACCAGCACTGAGCCCAGTTAGAAGGTGATTTCCTTCTCCAACTTGTGTTGAACTTCACTGTAATAGTGTGATGACAGATCACATCTTGACATCTCAAGTAATCTCATCTGAAAGGTTGTCCTACACCCATTGATGGATTTTGTAAATCTGTTTACAGGTTACAAACGACGAGGAATTTGCGGGAATCTTGAACACAACACACCAGTTTTGTTGTCGCTGTCCAGATACTTACGAAGTGGAACAAGGGATTCACTCGATCATCTTTCCTGCTCAGACTGTGGGAGGGATTCAGTTGATCATCTGTGTGACTGGCATATCCGTCATCCTACACAGGAGGGACCCGATCATCTGCTCAGACGGTGGGAATGGATTCAGTCTGTTATTTCAACTGAAGTTACATCAGCAAGTTCCCACTGGGCAAGACCATTCACCTGTTCTGTGTGTGAGAAGGGATTCAGTCGGTCTTCCCACCTGTGGGCACACCAGTCAGTTCACTGGGCAGGGGCTGATCATTTGCTGAATTTGTGGGGAAGGATTCACTCGGTCATCTGACCTAATGGCTCACCAGCGAGTTCACACTGAGGAGTGGCCGTTCACCTGTTCAGACTGTGGGAAGGGATTCACTCGGTCATCTAAACTAAAGGTACATCAGCGAGTTCACACTGGGGAGAGGCCTTTCACCTGCTCAGACTGCGGGAAAGGATTCACTCAGTCATGGACCCTAGCTGCACACCAGCGAGTTCACACTGGTGAGAGGCCGTTCAACTGCTCAGACTGTGGGAAGGGATTCACTTACCCATCCCAACTGAGGGAGCATCACCAAGTTCACACTGGGGAGAGGCCGTTCACCTGCTCAGTGTGTGGGAAGGGATTTACTTGATCATCTCAACTGAAGGAACATCAGAGAGTTCACAGTGGAGAGCGGCCATTCACCTGCTCAGTCTGTGGGAAGGGATTCACTTGCTCATCTAAACTGATGGTACATCAGCGAATTCACACTGGGGAGAGGCCGTACACCTGCTCAGACTGTGGGAAGGGATTCACTCGGTCATCCCACCTACTGGTACACAAGTCAATTCACACTGGGGAGAGGCCGTTCACCTGCTCAGTGTGTGGGAAGGGATTCACTCAGTCATCTAAACTGAAGGAACATCAAAGAGTTCACACTGGAGAGAGGCCATTCATCTGCTCAGAATGTGGGAAGGGATTCACTCGGTCATCCCAGCTACTGGTACACAAGTCAGTTCACACCGGGAAGCAGCCATTCACATGCTTGGAATGTGGGAAGGGATTCACTTGCTCATCTCAACTGAAGGTACATCAGAGAGTTCACACAGGAGAAAGGCCATTCACCTGCTCAGAATGTGGGAAAGGATTCACTTCATCATCTCAACTGAAGGTACATCAGCGATTTCACATCGGGGAGAAGCCATTCACCTGCTCAGACTGTGGGAAGGGATTCACTTCGTCATCTGATCTTAAGGTACATCAGCGCGTTCACACTGGGGAGAGGCCGTTCACCTGCTCAGACTGTGGGAAGGGATTCACTTTATCATCTCAACTGAAGCTACATCAGCGAGTTCACACTGGGGAGAGACCGTTCACCTGCTCAGACTGTGGGAAGGGGTTCATTCAGTCATCCGACCTACTGGTACACAAGTTAGTTCACACTGGAGAGAGGCCGTACTCCTGCTCAGACTGTGGGAAGGGATTCACTCGGTCATCCGACCTGCTGGTACACAAGTCAGTTCACACTGGGAAGAGCCCGTTCACCTGTTCAGACTGTGGGAAGGGATTCACTCGGTCATCTAAACTGAAGGTACATAAGCGAGTTCACACTGGAGAGAGGCCGTACATCTGCTCAGTGTGTGGGAAAGGATTCACTCTGTCATCCAACCTAATGGCTCACCAGAGAGTTCACACTGGTGAGAGGCCGTTCACCTGCTCGGACTGTGGGAAGGGATTCACTTGCTCATCTAATCTGAAGGTACATCAGCGAGTTCACACTGGGGAGCGGCCATTCTCCTGCTCAGACTGTGGGAAGGGATTCTCTTGGTCATCTCAACTGAAGGAACATCAGAGTGTTCACAATGGAGAGAGGGCATTCACTTGCTCAGACTGTGGGAAGGGATTCACTTGCTCATCTAAATTGCAGGTACATCAGCGAGTTCACACTGGAGAGAGGCCATTCATCTGCTCAGACTGTGGGAAGGGGTTTACTCGGTCATCCCACCTACTGGTACACAGGTCAGTTCACACCGGGGAGAGGCCATTCACCTGCTCCGTGTGCGGGAAGGGATTCACTTGGTCATCTCAACTGAAGGAACATCAGAGAGTTCACACCGGGGAGAGGCCGTTCACCTGCTCAGAATGTGGGAAGGGATTCAGTCGGTCATACGACCTTCTGGCACACCAACGAGTTCACACTGGGGAGCGGCCGTTCACCTGCTCAGGCTGTGGGAAGGGATTTACTTGGTCATCTCAACTACAGAGACACCAGCGAATTCACACTGGGTAGAGGCTGATCACCTGCTCAGACGTTGGGAAGAGATTCTCTCAGCCAAATCAACTAAATGTTCATCATTGCGTTCACATTGGGGAGAGGCTGTTCTCCTGCTGTGAAGGTGGGAAGCGATTCACTGAGTCATCTAACCTTATGTAAATATTGCTTCCGCTAGCAACTTAATATAGGGGGTCATAGCACCCCAGCCTAGAAAAGAAATCTCATTTGGGTGGATGCTGCATGATGTGCCCCCTGTTATAAGTCAGTACTGTACCCCAAAATAACAAATGGTGCACAATATGTGATTAAACAATTGAGATTTATAATTCTTACTTTGACTGAGGCAATGATGTACAGTATATCAATAAAGTTTCCTGCAACAATTGACTTCATTATGAAGTATTATCTTGCACCTTCTATCTCACTGAGTTCTCCAATAATCAGTTTTTGTTCGCTAGAACGACAAGAGGTTTAATTGAATGCAGCACCTGGTGGGGTAACAGTTATAAGTTATGATCATAGGGTTTGACAGGAAAGATTCTAGCATTTTGTTCCAAACCGTAACACTTCAGAAACGAACCAGCAGCAATAGACTGCACCTGGAGTCTGGTTTTGATGTTAAAACCACTATCTTTATTAGTATCTTCTTATAATCTAGTAACTTAAGCAAGATAAACCAAAGTTAACAGTGTTATGTATAGCTATAACTCCCAAACTATTGAGCTTGGTGTTGGGGGGGTGGGGGGGGGATGGAGGTGGAGAACTGGGCTTAGAGTTTTGAGATGGTTAAGTATGAATGTTTAGTTCATTCCTGGAATAAGGGATGTGAGAGAGAGATTTGTAATCCAGGGTAAATGCAGAGAGAAGGCAATGATGTTGAATTCCACAGGTTCCACGGTGGTTAAAATGAGTTAACAGTCACCATAGATTTTATCCATCGTCGTTCCAAATCCACATACAAGTTATTACCAAAAGTGAATTGTCACGGGGATATCGTCTTCAAGTGAATCGCCACAGCACATACCCAGGCAAGGGTTAACACATAAGTGGTCTCCACAGGACTCCCCAAAACAAAATCCACTCCTGTGGATTATTCGAGGTGACAGGCGCACATTCGAAGTGCACTGGATCGATAATCAAACCACCCTTGTGGGCTCAGGAGAGTTCCAAACAGTGACCCTTGGCCACTAGCTTCCTTGTCTAAATCTTTTTGTTCTCTTTCTTTGCGTCCTTCTGACTGTGAGTGTCTGTGTCCTCGCTAAAAATGAAACAAACTGGAAGTCATGTAAACAAGCTGCAAGTCAGACTGTCCCGCCTCCTTGAGCTCTCTCTCTGTAAAAATCAAAAGTGAGCTGAGAAAGTCAGCGGCTGACGTCATTGTTAGTCCCCACCTCACTCAGGCACTCTCTTAAAGTGACAGTCCACAGCAAATGAAACCGAGGGATTCATAACACTTCCCCTCTCACCAAAATTTTTTTTTTTGATCTCAAAGAGCAAAATTTTTACCTCGAACTACAGTATATAAAACAATACACATACGGTTATCATGTAACACATTGCAGCAGCGTTTACAGATACCAGATTCTGCTTCACTATTAAAACTGTAAGCTTAGCATCTGGAAAGACAATCGGCAATAATATTATCCATGAATTTTATATGCGTTATCACAATATCATATTCTTGCAAAATCAGATGCTAGTATAACATTCTTCTGTTTTTGTCCTTTACCTTATTCAAAAACACCAAGAAATTATGATCTGTATAAACTACAAGAGGTTTCCTCTCAGGACAAACATCAACATCGAAATGCCGCAAAGCCAAGATGAGTGACAACAACTCTTTCTCTAAGAACCATAGAAGATTACAGCACAGAAACAGGCCTTTTGGCCCTTCTTGGCTGTGCCGAAACATTTTTCTGCCTAGTCCCACTGACCTGCACCTGCGACTTATCCCTCCAAGACCCTCTCATCCATATATCTGTCCAAGTTTTTCTTAAATGTGACTAAGTCATCAATATAGGCATCTGTGTGTTCTAACCCTCGAATTACAGATTCAAACGTTCTCTGGGATGATCCTGGATCACTTTTCATTCCAAACAGCAAAACGTTGTATTCATACAACCCAGAAGGTGTCACAAAAGCAGAAATTTCTCTACCTCTGTCCATCAATGGAACACACAAATACTCTTTCAACAGATCATTCTTTGTAAGAAATTCAGCTTTTCCAACTTTATCGATGCAATCATCCACCCTAGGTGCAGGATAGGCATCGGGTTTGTTGCTGCATTTACCTTCCTATAATCAGTGCAAAATCTAACACTACCATCAGGTCTGGGCACAATAACGGGGGGGGTGACTCCAATCTGATGCTGAAGGACTAATAATACCATTTTCCAGCATATTTTCAAATTCTTGCTCAGCCAATTTACACATTTCTACTTTCATACGATATTGGTGTTGTTTGATAGGTTTAGCTTGACCAATATCTACATCATGTACTAGGATCGTAGTTTCCTTGGGAACATCAGGAAATAAATCTTTAAACTTCAGAATTAATTCCTTCAGCTATTGTTGTTGCTTTGGCTGCAGATGAGCCAACTTGTTATCAATGTTTTCTAGAACAACCGAGTTCATTAGCCTAACTGAGACCACGTTTGGCTTGTGAAAAGTCTCAGACGAGTAAATTGTTTCATTCTCAGGGTTACTAGCTTCATATATTTTGACAACAACACTCACAGATGGTGCCTGTTTGTCAAAATAAGGCTTTATCATATTTATGTGTACAACCTGTGTTAGTTTACGTCAGTAGGGTGTTTTAATAACATAATTCACAACATTAATTTGAGAGTCTATTTCATACGGTCCATTGAGTTTCACCTGGAGTGGATTCGTCAACATTTGAGATAAAATAACATAAGATAAGATATTCCCCACCTGGTATTTTCTTTCGCAAGCCCGCTTGTCAAACAAGCACTTCATTTTGTTTTGAGAATCTTTAAGTTTGGTCTCACTAGACTACACGCTTGGTGTAGTTTTTTTTTGAACTTCGAAACATAGTCTAACAAGTTAACATGTACATCCTCATCAATCCACTCTTCCTTTAACAAGGTCAAAGGTCCCCTCAGTCTACAACCAAATACAAGTTCAAGTGAACTAAAGCCCAGTGATCCTGTGCTGACGGTCTTCCTGAGAACAAAAGCAAATATATTCCTTCATCCCAGTCTTTCCATTTTCAACACAGTATGTCTTAATCATTGTTTTGAGTGTAGAATGAAAACTTTCTACAGCCCTTGTGATTCCAGATGGTACGCAGATGATGTTATTTGTTCAGTTCCCATTCATAAACTACCTACTGAAATAATCCAGGTGTAAAATTACTTTCTTGATCAGACTGGATTTCTTTAGGCAATCCAGAAAAAGTGAAAAAACAACTTGGTAAGAACTTTCGCTACAGTTTTAGCTTCAATATTTCTGAGAGGTATTGCCTCTGGGAATCTGGATGAAATACACATAATAGTTAGCAGATTCTGATGGCCAGCTTTAGGCTTTGGCAATGGGCCAACACAATCCAATATAACTTTAGAGAAGGGTTCACAGAATGCAGGTATAGACCCCAGTGGGTCCACTGTGGTGACCTGGTAGGGTTTACCCACAACTGGACAAGTGTGACAGGTTTGCAAAAGGTCACATCTTTCCTCAAATTAGGCCAGTAAAATTATTTCATAAACCTGTTTACAGTTATTTTCACTCCAAAATGGCCACCTAAGGGCATACTTTGGTCCAAAGTTAAAAATTCAGTACTATAAACTTTAGGAACTACAACGGTGAACAATTGTCCATTCCTCACTCGCTGGTATAGCAGGAGGCCCTCACTTCCTCATTAACACTCCATCCTTGAGATAATACCCTACTGGCACTTTCTTAATCTCATCATCTGAGAGAACTGTTTCTTTTAAAGCTTCATTCTCAAGGTCTCGGTTCTCTTCTGCTATAATCTCCTTCCTAGACAGGGATAAATCTTTCTCATCAGACTTACTACCTGAATCCTGTTGTAACAATGAAGGCAGAAAAGTCCCTGACAAGTCATCATAAACTGAATGACGATTTTGGCTATCATGGGTATCAGAATCATGCAGCACAGAACCGTCTGCGTCGGCAGACTTTTAAGCCATACTTCGAGTTACTGCGCAGGAAGGATAAATGTTAAAATCCATCTGTGGGTCGTCAGTGGTTGGCTTAGTTGTCAACAGCACTGCAGGAACAATTTTACCATCTGCCAGGGCATTCCCTAACAGCAAAGTAACATCTCCCACCAGTAAACTGCAGCACAATCCAATTTTAACAGGTCCCAAAACCGACCCTGACTGTAAAGTTACCTTGTACAATGGTACAGAAACCACACCGCCCCCAATGCCTTTAATAAGATTTACCTCACCATTTTCTGTCTCATCACCAAACTTTAGAATGCTGTCAAATATAAGTGACTGAGAAGCCCCTGTATCTTAAACAATTTTCAGTGGTACCGGGGTTGACCCTTCCTTTAATAATACAATTCCATCTGACATAAAATAATCAAATCTCTTCTTAACTGGCTCAGACCTCTCAAATCCTTAACTAAGACTCAATAGAATGTTCAGAACTCTGTGGGTTCACTGGTGCTTCAACATACTGAACACAGGCATTCGGGACTGCCTCCTTTTCCTTTTTCTTCCCCAGGAGGCAACAATTCGCCATCATATGACCAGCTTTCTTACAATAGTAACAAGTAAGACAGGAATATTTCTCCTTCAACTGCATCCCTTCATCATTACTCTTGTTACTAGTCCCAGCTTTAATTTCGGGTTTACCCTGGAGATCCCTGCTACTCTTTTGGAAACTCTTATTCAAGTTAAACTTAACCTTATGAGTTAAAGCAAACTGATCTGCTAATCTAGCAGACTCCTGCAAAGTGGCAGCATCCCATTCATCTAAATATCTCTTTATGTCATCAGGCACGCACCCTCTAAATTCTTCAATTAAAACCAACTCTTTCAAGCTGTCAAAATCACCATTCATATTTTTATATGTGCACCAGCGTTGACCGCATATAAAAATATGAACGATGATAACACAAATACTTCCCATAAGCACATTCCGTACAAGTCTGATTCATAGACTTCCTTAAATTTCTAAACATTTGCCTGTATGATTCTGAGACCAACTTGTAAGCTTTGAGCACAGCCTGTTTCACGATGTCATAATCAGCTGTTTCTTCAACTGTCAAAGCACAATAGGCTTGCTGAGCCTTCCCCTTAATTACACTATGTAAGAGAATAGGCCAACCCTCTTTTGGCCACTTTAAACTTTGAACAACCTTCTCAAAATGCTGAAAGTATTTATCAACCTCTGCTTTGTCAAATGCAGATACCAATTTAACTTCCCCACTGGCCTTAAACTTATCACTAGAGCCTAACGCAAGACCCCTTTGCTGCAATCTCTCTATATTTTCCAGCTGGAACAGCCTCTGCCTTTCTGCTTCCTCCCTGTTTTTCTGCCTCTCTAGCCTCAAACTGCCTCTGCCTTTCCGCAGCCTCCGCATTTAATTTTTCTCACTTGTACTGGAGCACAAGCTCACGAGGTTTACTTCCAGGAAACGCCTCCAACTCCTCCACTTTAAACAATCCCTCAGATACATAATCTTCAGCTATTATCCTCTGCTTCTGTGCCCTCCTCATTGTTGATTTCACCTTAGCAATTTTTAACCTTTTAGCAGTACTCAACAACTCAATCCTTTTGGCGTCCTCCCATGCCTCAGAGGCTAGCGCTTCCAGACATCTATCAACATCCATTGCTACTGATTTTCCACACACAAATAAATCAAAAGGAATTTCCCCGATGAAATCGATAATTAATGACTACACCCCCAAATCTGTTCATATCCCGGACGCAGGCCCAAATTTTGTTATGAATCGTAATGCTTTAGAAACGAACCGGCAGCAATAGGCTACACCTGGAGTCTATTTTGATGTTAAAACTATCTTTATTAGAATCTACTCGTAAAATAGTAATTTAAACAAGACAAACAAAAGCTAACAGTGTTATGTGTATATATGTGTGTAAATAAAACTCCCAATCTATTGAGCTCGGGGGAAACAAGCATTGGAGTCTTGCGATGGTAAAGTATGAAAGTTCAGTTCATCCACGGAATAGGTGATGAGAGAGATATTTGAAATCCAGGATAAATGTCAAGGGAAGGCAATTATGTCGAATTCCACAGGTTCCATGCTGGTAAAACAAGACAACATTTGCTGTAGGTTTTATCCGTCGTCGTTCCAAAACCACATACGAATTATCACCGAAAGTGTCTTGTCACAAGGGGTATCGTCTTCAAGTGAATAACCACACCACACCCAAGCAAGGGTTAACACATCAGTGGTCTTCACATGATACCCCAAATCAGATCTACTCCTATGGATCAAAAGAGGTAACAACCTCACATTCGATGTACGATGAATCGATAATTAACCCATCCTTGTGGGCATAGGAAAGTTGCAATCAGTGACCCTTGGTCAGTAGCCCTAGTTTTGATCCTTCCATTTTTTCTCCTTCGTCTCTGTCTGACTCTGAGTGTCTGTGTCCTCGGTTAAAACTAAACAAGCTGCACGCGATGTAAACAAGCTGCAAGTCAGACTGATTCTCCTTCTTAATCTCTCTCTCTCTCTCTTAAAATGACAGTCTACAGCAAACAAAACCGAAGGAATCATAACAATGGCCTCTCCCTACTGTGAACTGACTGGTGTGCCAAGAGGTGGGATGACTGAGTGAATCCCTTCCCACAGACTGAGCAGGTGAACGGCTTCTCCCCAGTGTGAGCTCGCTGTTGTCTCTGTAGGTGTGATGACTGAGTGAATCCCTCCCCACAGACTGAGCAGGTGAACGGCTTCTCCCCGTTGTGAACACGCTGATGTCTCTGTAGGTGGGATGACTGAGTGAACCGCTTAACACGTTCTGAGCAGGTGAACGGCTTCTCCCCAGTGTGAACTCGCAAGTGACTCTGTAAGTGGGATGACTGAGTGAATCCCTTCCCACAGACTGAGCAAGTGAATGGCTTCTCCCCGTTGTGAACACGCTGATGTATCCGTAGGGTGAAAGATTGAGTGAATCGCTTCCCACATTCTGAACAAGTGAATGGCTTCTCCCCAGTGTGAACTCGCTGATGTCTCTGTAGACTGGATGAATCAGTGTATCTCTTCCGACAGACTGAGCAGGTGAACGGCTTCTCCCCAGTGTGAACTCGATGGTGTCTCTGTAGGTCGGATCACCGAGTGAATCTCTTCCCTCATTCTGAGCAGGAAGGATGACCGAATAAATCCCTCCCCACAGTCTGAGCAGGAAGGATGGTCGATTGAATCCCTCGCTCCACTTCTTAAATATCTGGACAGAGACAGCAAAACTGGCGGGCTGTGTTTGAGATTCCTGGAGACAAATTCCTTCTCGTTTTTAACCTGTAAAATGATTTACAACGTCCATCAATGGCTGTAGGACAACATTTCAGATGAGATTACTTGAGTCGCCAATTTTTGATCTGGCTGTTCCTCACTGTTACAATGAGGTTGAACCCGAGTTGGACAGAGAAATCATCTCCTGACTGGGCAGAGTGCTGGTGTCTGGAATGACCATTAATTCCCTGATGATCTTCCTGTCTTAAATAAGACTGGGGCATTTCTGCCGTCTCCAATCTGTGCCTTGGCTCAGTTTGACTCTCTCCATTGGTATGATTCCCTGTTCCTGCTGAGCTGCATGGGTGACTGGCCCCACAGTAACTGAAACACTCTCACGCAAATAGTCTTTCTTGACGTGCATCTGGGATTTTCTTTTACGTATTATTAACTTAACGTTCCACAATTTTAACGCCATATAAAAAAATCCTTCTGAGGTGAATGGTTGGACTGCACAGCTGTTAAAAGGACTTACAGTGAATATTAGTGTTACTTCAGGTTCTTGTGGAAAATTACAATACAGAGACAGGCCATTTGGGCCATCTGGTTTGTGCTGAACTAATTAAACTGCCCTTTCCCACACCCCTACCATCCAGGTACCTACACGAACCGCTTAAATGTTGAAAACATGCTCGCATGCACCACTTGTGCTGGCTGCTCATCCCACACCCGGATGACTGTCGGTGTGAAGAAGTTTCCCCTCATGTTTCCCTTAACATTTCACCTTTCACCCTTAACCCATGGCCTCTGGTTTTAGTCCCACCCATCTCAGTGGTAAAAGCCAGCTAAGGGGAGTAGGGGCCGACCGTGGATGACAAGAAATGTCAAGGACAGTATAAAAATGAAAGAGAAGATGTATAACACAGCAAAGATAGGAGAGGTGAGAGGATTGGGATACTTTTAAAGTGCAACAGAAGATAACTAAAATGGCAAGAAGGGGAGAAAATACTAAATTCTAAATTCTCCTTCTAAATTCCTTTGTATACATGCCTGGCTTTCCCGGCTCCTGTTTGATTCTTACTGAGAGAGAGAGAGAGAGAGAGAGAGGGGCGGAACTATTTGACTGTGCAGCGTGTTTACACTTGCTCGCAGCTTGTGTTTACATAGCTCACAGTTTGTTTTATTTAAGCAAGGACAGTCACAGTCAGCCAGAGAGAAAGAAAGAAGATGGAAGCTTTGAAACAAATGGCCTAGTGGCCAAGGGTCATTGATTGCACTCTCCTGTGCCCACAAGGTGGGTTGATTATTGATCCAGCGTATACCGAATGCGTGATTGTCATTTGGTTTGATCCAATGGAGTGGATCTGTTGGTTTGGGAGTATCCTGTGAGGACCACTTGTGCTAACCCTTGCCTTGGTGTGGTAATTCACTTGAAGAGGTACCCCTGTGACAAATCACTGTTGGTGTTAATTCGTATAATCCATCTGGGGATTTTGTTGGAGTATCCCGTGGCTACCACTTTTGTTAACCCTTAGCTGGATTCGAGTGTGTTATGTGGTAAACACTTGTGAGAAGGGATATTCTGTGGTAATCACTGTCGGTAATACTTTGTGTGTTGGATCTGGATTGGGAGTACCTTGCGGAATATACCTGTGTGTTAACCCTTGCTTGGGTGGTAGTTCCTTCTGAAGACAGTACTCCTGTGATAAGCTTCTTTTGGAGATAATTCGTATGTGGATTTAGAACAACGACGGAAAGACCTACAGCGACTGTTATCCTGTTTTGCCACTGTGGAATTTGTGGAATTCAACGTAATTGCCTTCTCTTGACATTCACCTTGGATTAAAAATATCTCTCCCTCGTCATTGATTCCGTGGATGAACTGAACTTTCATACTTTACCATCTCAAGACTTTAAGCTTGGTATTCCCTGAGCTCAGTGGTTTGGGAATTATATTTACACATATGTGTACTCATAACACTTCTAGCTTTTGATTATTTTGCTTATTTTTTTATATTATAAGTAGATACGAATAAAGACAGTGGTTTTAACATCAAAACCACACTCCAGGTGTGGTCTATTGTTGCTGGTTCATTTAAACCGTTACGAAAATGTAACAGATGTCTTCGTGTTTATGTCTTTCTGGGGGGCCCCATGTTAACACCTTTCTGTCTCTCTGTCACACCTATGCCAAACAGGTAGAACCAGGTGCCTGCTGGGTTTGTGTCGAAATTCCACAGCATGGTAAAACTATGATTCCTATGTCAGTAATCCTGCTCAACCAGAGTGAGGAACTCTCAGCCTGGGCTTCCTTAAATAACAGCTGGGGAAGAGAGTGAGAAACTGTGGTCCAGTCAGAGATGACTGTGGCTGTCGGTGTTTTGAGGTATGGTATCTCAGGCCCCCACCAAACTGAGCTTCCTGTACTGGGAAACATGCATCCTGGCCAGAACCGCAGTTGCCCAGAAGCCGAGAGGAATAACTGAGACTGAGCGATTTTGGATGATCGCTTTTCTCTCCTATGGAGTAGCCAGGAATTCATGAGAGAGAATCAATTTGGCTACAAGCACTTGAGGAGCTGGCCACAATATTGCAGGGGCCCTGACAGAATCATAGGCCCAAGTAACAGAAATATCCACTGAAATGATTGCAATCCGGCAAACAGTTGTACAGAATCGTACGGCTGTAGAGTCTATCCCAGCTGAGAAAGAGGGAACCTGTGCTATTATTGACACAGAATGCTGCACCTGTATCCCTGATGAGTCTACTAACGTTACATCCCTCCCCATGCACAATGCCGAGGAGATTGACAGCATCAAGAAAGTAGGGCAGGATTTTCACGGTTTCACCGAAGGGCCGAAATGGTGAACTTCGAAGGCCTGTTTGGTAATATGTGGGGCATGATATTGCATTATGGCCTAATAGTTGTACATATCATTGTTATAATTACTGTTGTACACTGTTTTTGCCCACTGAGAAGTCAATGCTGCACTTGGTTGCTTTCTCTGTAAAACATTACTGCTTTGTTGATCATGTAATGATCTAAAGGAGGGAATGATAAAGTATGTAAAAGGTTAACACTTCGTTAAACTATAACAGCCTGTTTTTCTGAAAGAAACTGCTGATGATCAACAGATAAACTAAGCCATGCTGCGCCATATTTCTTCTTGAGGGTGGCTGGCTAGGGTTTCAGGATGATTATCTCCTTGTGTGTTTATGCACAGAGATAGGATAGTGTCAGTCTGTTCTGTGTGTGTAAGCCATTATGACTAGTTTGTAATTTGTCTTCAGGGGCTGTCATGTAGTAAATATCTTTGGCTCCAGCCTGTCTTGTGTGGGGAGTATCTCAACGGATATATCTGTGGTGTAAGGGGAATTATTGAATTGTTAGTCAGTTAGTGGATTGGGCGGGAACAGTCATCGACTGTACTTGGAATAAAGTATCCCCGGGTACTTGGAATAAAGAGTTTGTACCGTACGGTCTCTGAGAGACTTTATCCTGATTCGACTTCCGCAGAATAGGAGTGGTTTTAAAGGGCTGTACTGCTGGAATCTCATTACCAGACCTGGAGTGATTGCAACTGGGTCTGACAGAGGCATAGCTGGTTCTTCTCCGCACATTCAGTCCCACTCCAACTAAATCCTACCTTCCCTTGTACAAGTGTGTAATGTCTAAAGGACCAGTGTTTGAGTAAATGAGACTCACCAAACTTTCTCCTACCTGAATCAATGAGAACTCCGAGTCAGTTGATTCAGAGTTGTTCTCTCCAGTTTATGCTTTCAGTCCTCGGGCTGGTTCACTTGTTGCTGTTCCCTCGTCTTCAGGCGTGGTTGGCTTCCAGTTAGGTTTTTTTCTTCCAATTAACCTCTCACCACAGGTCTAACTTTAACCAGAGAGACAATAAAGCACATTAACAATAAAAACGAGAACCAAACATTTCTGCTTAATGTTACTAAGAACGAAACTCACTGAAAATTAAAAGTTGAAGTCGATATAATGATCGCAGTAAACAATCTTTTATTGTCCCTCACACATCAGAAAACGATATGGGATAAGGAGGAGCCATCATTCAGTCAGGAACAGAATTAGGTGATTTGATCCATCTGGTCTGCCCCACCATTTAACCATGGCTGATTTACATTCCAACACCATATTCCTGCCTTCCTCCTGTAATCCTGAGCTACCCGCCAATCATGAATATATTAATTTCTGTCATAAATATACCCAAATGGCATCCTCAACCAACCTCTGCGGCAAAACAAATCCACAGATCAGACAAAGTTTGGCCAAAAAATCTTTCTCATACCAGTTTTATAGGGAAACATCTTTATCCTGAGACTGTTCTGTCAGATGATAGACTCACTGTCTAATGGAAACATCCTCTCCATGTCCACTGTATCCAGGCTTTTCAGCATTCGGTAGGTTTACTTAAGCATACATCCCTCCACCACCCCACCATCCCTCTGAATTCCATTGAGCACAGGTCCAGAAACACCAAATGCTCCTCAAACATAAAGCTGATCATTCCGGAGATTATTCTTGTGAACTTCATTAGCAACAACTGTACTGAACACATTTCCAGGAATAACAGACAAATTGATAACTGGATAATGACCAGGGAATAGTTGTGCTTTATTTACTGTTCTACTATCACAGACGACTAATTTTCATTTCCAGGTTAAATCAGTTACATTTCAGGAAATATAGGCCAGGAAATGTAATTGTAACCCCCTGGGTCGACTTAGGCTCGCTCTGCTCGTTCTCGTCTAGGGGTAGCAGCCTTCGGCCCCACCAAACTGGGTAATCAGCTTGTGTGAATGCTGTTTGATGTCCCCGCTTCACGAAAGAACAAACAGGACACCATATGCGATTAAATGATTACAATTTATAAAGATTACTATAACTGATTAATAACCATGCAGTATATATGAAGGAAAAGAAAATAACGAAAAGGCGCCAAAATTAACAAAGTCCAAACCACTTTGTGCACAACCTTTGGAGCTCAATTACTGAAGTCGTCTTGCCACCATTCGCTCCCCTCCGAACTCCTCGACTCGCAGCTCAGGACCATCCGAAGTGGTCAACCAAGCACATCTAGCTTCATCTCCTCTCCTCGGGGTACCCCCTGGCCTTGGACCCCTGCTTGGGGTCCGTTCCTCGCCCCGTTTACAGCATCGCGTCCTCTCTATCTCGCCCCCTCGCGCCGACTACCTAAAAGCCCGTCAACAATAGCTTACAGACTCAGAAGAAAGAGCAGCATTAATCCCAATTAGTTTACAAAGGAATACAATTCTCGTTATCAGTAAATTTTAACCCAAACAAGCTTCCAGCAATCTCTCGCAATAAAGAAGCATTCCTACTTTTAACAAAACAAAGAAACCATTTTGATTAACATACGCAGTAACAAAGAAAAAGAAAAAAAAACCTTTACACTCTCCCCTCAGCAAATAAAAGTCATGTACTCATAACTATTAAATAACTCGCCCACTCTTCCTGCCAACACAAACCCTAGCCCAGGCACAAACAGTGACATTGCTTCCCAAACAGTAAACCTCACGCGCTGTTCCTCAGGCGCTACATAGGCCAACTTCTCTGGGTTTCCTAACCCTCTAAGACCTCCGTGTCCACTTATCTAAACCCTTCAGGCTCGGTCACAACTGGGGATATCTCGGGCCCGCTACCAACTCCTCTCTCAACCTCTCACTCATGCCCCCCACTGCACACTGCTAACCCTCCCCGCTACACCTGACTCAGTGGGAGAGGGACCAAAGGTCTCTTACTGAATCGAAGGAAAGTCAGCAAAAGGCAGCATGTACCACACATCCAGCACATAGAATCCTTATTCTTCCTCATTTCTGCGATCGGTAGCTGCTGTTTGATCTTCTCCAAACGGAAACACGTGGCCTGCACTGCTCCTGCAGCCTCTTCAGCCTCCTGCAATCGAGATATCAGTTTCTTCTCTGGCCCCTGCAACTCTCTCCACAGGCTCAGCAGTTCTGACTCACGCATCCCGACCATCTCAATCTGGAACGCAGTTATTCCAACAGCTTCTTCCACCCCGACCTGAAAAGCAGCAATTAAAGGTTGGTCAGCCTCCAGTTCAGTATTCACTGCACTTCTCTCAATTTAATTGATACCGCAGTCTATAAGTTCTTCCTGTTCAAGGATAATCCCTTTATATTCGTATTTTATTGGGCTTTGAAGAGTCAGGGCGATAGTTTTCAAAACGTAGCTTTGAATTGAGCAGAAAATATGTTGAATGTTTTCAATTGTCTGCCACTCGTGAACAAGGGACATTTTGACTAAAACCTGCTTTTAATTGAATTGCATTGACACCGCGTTCTCTGAGAGGCAGATCGTTAGAAACAGCCCGTACACATTGAAAACAAAACCTGACGTTAGAGATATAGCGAGGTTTTCGGAACTGGGATCGAAAGACTATGCATGCCGACAAAGATCAGTCAATACTAAAAAGATTGCCAACGTAGGCGTGTGACGCATTTTGACACACTGCTTTTGCAGTTTTCTTCTGTTCTGCCTGCCTCTCCCTTCCATTCATAATGAAAGCGGGGAGCTGATATACAGGAGCGCACAGAATATGTGAATGACATGAAATGGATTGAAAAATTGTCAGCAGAATTTCTGAAATGTAAGACAAACTTAGCTAATAAATGTTGTGTGAGGGAGAACCCCCTGTTGACAAAATGCACGCATGCTGAGCTCGTTGACTTCATTAACATTGCCTCCAACTTTCACCCAGCCCTCAAATTTACCTGGTCCATTTCCGACACCTCCCGTCCCTTTCATGATCTTTCTGTCTCCATCTCTGGAGACGGCCTATCTACTGATATCTACTATAAGCCTACAGACTCTCACAGCTATCTGGACTATTCCTCTTCCCACCCTGTCTCTTGCAAAAATGCTATCCCTTCTCACAATTCCTCTGTCTCCGCCGCATCTGCTCTCAGGATGAGGCTTTTCATTCCAGGACGATGTCTTCCTTTTTTAAATAAAGGGGCTTCCCTTCGTCCAACATCAACTCTGCTCTCAAACGCATCTCTCCCATTTCCGGCACATCTGCCCTCACCCCATCCACCCGCCATCCCACTCGGGATTGGGTTCCCCCGGTCCTTACCTACCACCCCACAAGCCTCCAGTTCCAACATATAGTTCTCCGTGACTTCCGCCACCTCCAACGGGAAGCCACTACCAAGCACATTCTTCCCTCCCCCCCCACCATTTCCGCTTTTCGCAGGGATCGCTCCCTGCGTGACTCCCTGGTCCACTCGTCGACCCCCCCCCCTCCATCCCTTCCCACCAATCTCCCTCCTGGCACTTATCCTTGTAAACGGAACAACTGCTACACCTCCCCTTACTCATCCTCCCTCGCCTCCATTTAGGGCCCCAGACAGTCCTTCCAGGTGAGGCGGCCCTTCACCTGTGAGTCGGCTGGTGTGGTCTACTGCGTCCGGTGCTCCCGGTGTGGCCTTTTATATATTGGTGAGACCCGACGCAGACTCGAAGACCGTTTCGTGGAACACCTACGGTCTGTCCGCCAGAGAAGGCAGGATTTCCCAGTGACCACACATTTTAATTCCACGTCCCATTCCCATTCTGATATGCCTGTCCATGGCCTTCTCTACTGTTAAAATGAAGCCACACTCAGATTGGAGGAAAAACAGTCTTATATTCCGTCTGGGTACCCTCCAACCTGATGGCATTAACATTGATTTCTCTAACTTCCGTTAATGCACCTTCTCCCCTTCTTACCCCATCCCAAATTTATTTATTTATTCCAGCCCCTTTTTCTTCTCGCTCTCTGCCCCTCTCACAATCACTCCCTGCTTGTTCTCCATCTCCCTCTGGTGCTCCGCTGCCCCTTTCTTTCTCCCTAGGCCTCGACTCATGATCCTTTCCCTTCTCCAGCTCGGCATCCCTTTTCCCACTCACCTTTCCAGTTCTTAGCTTCACCCCTCCCCCCCTGTCTTCTAGCATTTCGGATTTCCCCCTGCCCCTCCTACTTTCAAATCTTACTATTGCTTCTTTCAGATTGCCCTTACGAAGGGTCTCGGCCTGAAACGTCGACTGTGCTTCTTCCTGTCGATGCTGCGCGGCCTGCTGTGTTCTACCTGCTTATTGTGTGTGTTGCTTGAATTTGCAGCATCGGCAGATTTCCTCGTGTTTACAGTACTCCAAGTGGGGTCTGAACAGGGTCCTATATGGCTGCAATGTTACCTGTCGGCTGCTAAATTCAATACCACGACTGATTAAGGCTAATACACCTTACACCTTCTTAACCACTGAGTCAAACTGTGCAGCTTTGAGCGTCCTATGGACTCGGACTCGGACCCCAAGATCCCTGTGATCTTCCACACTGCCAGAAGTCTTACCATTAATACTATATTCTGCCATCATATTTGACCTACCAAAGTGAACCACTTCACATTTATCTGGATTTAATTCCATCTGCCACTTCTCAGCCCAGTTTTGCATCGTATCAATGTCCTGCTATAACCTCTGGCATCCCTCCACACTGTCCACAACAACAACCTTAGTGATATCAGTAAACTTACTAACCCATCCCTCCACTTCCTCATCCAGGTCATTTATAAAAACCACGATGAGTAAGGGTCCCAGAACAGATCCCTGAGGCACACCACTGATGAACGACTTCCATGCAAAATATGACCCGTCTACAACCACACTTTGCCTTTTATGGGCAAGCCAGTTCTTGATCCACAAAGCAATATCCCCCTGGATCCCATGTCTCCTTACTTTCTAGATAAGTCTTGCATGGGGTACCTTATAAAATGCTTTGCTGAAATCCATATACACTACTTCTACTGCTCTTCTTTCATCAATATGTTTAGTCATATCCTCATAAAAATTCAATCAGGCTTCTAAGGCACGACCTGCTTTTGACAAAGCCGTGCTGACTATTCCCGATCATATTATACCTCTCCAAATGCTCAAAAATCCTGTCTCTCAAGATCATCTCCATCAATTTACCAACCACGGAGGTAAGACTCACTGGTCTATAATTTCCAGGTCTATCTTTACTCCCTGTCTTGAATAAAGGAACAACATTCGCAACTCTCCAATCCTCAGGAACCTCTCCCGTCCCCATTGATGATACAAAGATCATCTCCAGAGGCTCAGCAATCTCCTCTCTCGCCTCTTACAGCATCCTGGGGTACTTTCCATCCGGGCCCGGCGACTTATCCAAGTTGATGTTTTCCAAAAGCTCCAGCAAATCCTCTTTCTTAATATCTACATGCTCGGGCTGTTCAGTCTGCTGCAGCTCGTCAGAATGATCACGAAGAGCCTTTTCCATATTGAATACTGAAGTAAAGTATTCATTTAGAACCTCTGCTATCTCCTCCGGTTCCATAAGCACTTCCCCACTGTCACATTTGATAGGTCCTATTCTTTCACGTCTTATCCTCGTGCTCTTCACATACTTGTAGAATGCCTTGGGGTTTTCCTTAATCCTGCCCGCCAAGGCCTTCTCATGACCCCTTCTGGCTCTCCTAATTTCCTTCTTAAGCTGCGTACTGTTAGCCTTATAATCTTCTAGAGCTCTAACATTATCTAACTCTCTGAACCTTTCATGAGCTCTTCTTTTCATCTTGACAAGGTTTATTACATTCTTTGTGCTCCACGGTTCCATAACTTCCCTGTCTCATTGTAACGTTCCTATGCAGAACTTCCCACAAATATTCCCTGAACATTTGCCACATTTCTTCCGTACTTTTCCTTGAGAACATCTGTTTCCAATTTTCCTGCCTGATAGCCTCATAATTCCCTAGTCCAATTGAACGCTTTTCTGACTTGTCTGTTCCAATCTCTCTCCAAAGCTATGGTAAAAGAGATAGAATTATGATCACTATCTTCAAAATTCTCTCCCACTGAGAGATCTGACAGTTGACCAGGTTTATTTCCCAAGACCAAATCAAGTACAGCCTCTCCTCTTGTAGGCTTATCTACGTATTTTGTCAAGAAACCTTCCTGAACACACTTAACAAATTCCACCCCATTAAACCCCTCACTCTAGGGAGATGCCAATCAATATTTGGGAAATTAAAATCCGACACCTCAACAACCCTGTTATCAAAACTCCTTTCCAGAATCTGTCTTCCTATCTGCTCCTTGATGTCCCTGTTAACGTTGGGTGGTCTATATAAAAACACCCAGTAGTTATTGATCCCCTTCCTGTTCCTAACTTCCACCCACAGTGACGCCGTAGACAACCCACCCCATGACGTCCTATAATTTCCTGGGCTATCACTACTCCCTTTCTTGAATAATTGAATAACATTCGCAACCCTCCAATCCTCCGAAACCTCTCACATCCTCATTGATGATGCAAAGATCATTGCCAGAGGCTCTGCAATCTCCTCCCTCGCTTCCAACAGTAGCCTGGGGTACATCCCATCATGTTCCGGAGACTTATCCAACTTGATGCTTTCCAAAAGATCCAGCACATGCTCTTTATTAATATCTACATTCTCAAGCTTTTCAGTCCACTACAAGTCATCCCTACAATCGCCAAGATCTTTTTCCGCCACGAATACTGAAGTGAATGATTCATTAAATACTTCCTCTATTTCCTCCGGTTCCATACGCACTTTTCGATTGTCACACTTGTTTGGTCCTATTCTCTCACGTCTTATCCTCTTGCTCTTCACATACTTGCAGAATGCTTTCGAGTTTTCCTTAATCCTGTCCGCCAAGGCCTTCTCATGGCCCCTTCTAGCTCTCCTGATTTCATTCTTAAGCTCCTTCCTGCCAGTCTTATAATCTTCCGGATTCATATCATTACCTCGTTTTTTGAATCTTTCGTAAGCTCTTCTTTTCTTCTTGACTAGATTTACAGCAGCCTTTGTGCACCACGGATCTTGTACCCTCCCATCCTTTCCATGTCTCATTGGAACGTACCTACTCAGAACCCCACGCAAATATCCCCTGAACATTTTCTACATTTCTTCGGTATGTTTCCCTGAGGACATCTGTTTCCAATTTATGCTTCCAAGTTCCAGCCTGATAGCCTCATAGTTCCCCTTACTCCAATTAAAGGTTTCCCTAAATTGCCTGTTCCTATCCGTCTCGAATGCGATGGTAAAAGAGATAGAATTGTGGTCACTATCTCCAAAATTCTCTCCCACTGAGAGATCTGACAGTTGACCAGGTTTATTTCCCAATAGCAGATCAAGTACAGCCTCCCCTCTTGTCGACTTATCTACATATTGTGTCAAGAAACCTTCCTGAGCACACCTAATAAACTCTACCCCATCTATATCCTTTGCTGCAGGGAGATACCAATTAATATTTGTGAAATTAAAATCTCCCAACACGACAACTCTGTTATTATTACACCTTTCCAGGATGTGTTTCCCTATCTACTCCTCTATATACCTGTTACTATTGAGCGGCCTGTCAGGACACCCAGTAAAGTTATTGACCCCATCCTGTTCCTAATCGCCACCCACAGAGACTCCGTAGACAATCCCTTCATGACTTCTACCTTTCCTGCAGCCGTGACACTATCTCTGATGAACAGTACCACACCCCCACCTCTTTTGCCTCCCTCCCTGTCCTTCCTGAAGCATGTAAAAACTTGAAATAACTATTCCTGTCCCTGAGCCATCCAAGTCTCTGTAATGGCCACCACATCATATCTCCAAGTACTGATCCACGCTGTGAGCTCATCCGCTTTGTACATAACGCTCCTTGCGTTAAAATATACATCTCAAACCTTCGGTCCCTTCTCTATCACCTACCTATCCTCCCTCACACTCTGTCTCCTATCTTTCTCTATTTGAAAGCCAGACGCCTCTTCCCCAGTTGGGCACCTGAGAACATTTTTATCACATACAAACCTTTGATTTCTGTCTACACAAGCAGTTATCGCAAGAAACTTTATCCTCCTCCACCTCACCATCTGTTCTAACACTCTGGTTCCCCTCCCCCTGCAAATCTAGTTTAAAAACCGCCAGAGCAGCACTAGCTAACCTACCCGTTCAGGTAGGTTATTCCCCTTCCAGTTCAGGTGTAAACCGTCCCGTCGGAACAGGTCCCACCTTCCCTGGAAGGAAGCCCAATTGGCCAGAATCATTAAGCCCTCCCTCCTGCTCCATCTCCTTAGCCACGTATTTAGCTGCATTATCTTCCTATTTCTAGCCTCACTAGCACGTGGCACGGGGAGCAATCCTGAGATTGCAACCCTGGAGGTCCTGTCCTTCAAATTTGTACCTAACTCCCTAAACTCTCTTTGTAGGACCTCCTCCTTCTTCCTATCCACGTCATTGGTCCCTACATGGACAATATCCGGCTGCTCACCCTCCCTCTTGAAAATACTGAGAATTCGATCCGAGATACCGTGGACCCTGACACCAGGGAGGCAACAGACCATCCGAGATTCTCGATCTCTCCCACAGAACCTCTTATCTGTCCCCCTAACTATCGTATCCCCTATCACTACTGCTCTCCTCTTTTCCCTCCTTCCTTTCTGAGCTGAGTGTCTAGTCTCGGTGCCAGAAACGCGGCCACTACAACTTGTCCCTGGTAGGTCGGCACCACCAACAGTATCCTAAAACGGTACACTTATTGTTGATGGGAACGGCCACAGGTGAGATCTGCTCTTCCTGTCTATTCCCCTTCCCTGTCCTGAGTCATCCAGCTACCTGCCTCCTGACTTTTAGAGGTGACTAGCTCTCTGAAACTCTTGTCTATTACTGTCTCTGCCTGGCAAATGATCAGAAGTTCATCCAGGTCCAGCTCCAGTTCCCTAACGTGGTTTGTCAGGAGCTGCAGCTGGATGCACCTTTTACATGTGTAGTCATCAGGGACAATTGAGCTCGCCCTGACTTCCTAAATACTGCAAACGGAGCTCTCGACTGCCCTAACTGCTGCCTCCATTACCTTCTTCTAAGCTAATTAGATTAATTAAAGGACTTTACCCAGCCTTACCTCACTGGGAGCAAGCTCGTCCTCAGTCTCTGTTCAGTCATTCCCTCTGTCACAGTGATATATACAATAGACAATAGACAATAGGTGCAGAAGTAGACCATTCGGCCCCTCGAGTCTGCACCGCCATTCTGAGCATGGCTGATCATTCACTATTATTCACTATCGCTGTATATACATACAGCGACCAGTATCTCTCCGACTCACTCTCTGAGGAGTATATAAATAAACTGGCCAGTGTCTCTCAGTCCTGCTCTCCCAGGGACATATTTTACACTCAACACGTACAAACAAGCTGGATGAACTCAGCAGGTTGGGCAGCATCCGTTGAAATGAACAGTCAACGTTTCGGGCCGAGACCATTCATCAAGACTGAAGAACAAGGGGGCAGGGGCCCTATAAAGAATGCCGGGGAGGGTGGAAGGTGCCAGGTGAAAAGCCAATCAGAGGAAAGATCAAGAGGTGGGGGAGGGGAAGCAGGAAGGTGATAGGCAGAAGAGGTGAAGAAGGAATGTAAGGGGAAAGCACTATGGGTAGTAGAAGAAGGCAGAATCATGAGAGAGGTGATAGGCAGCTAGAAGAGGAGGCAGAGTGAAAGTGGGATGGGGAAGGGAGAAGGAGGGCTCTCTGTCTACTCTCTCAGGTTCATATTCACACACTGGCCTGTGTCTCTCACTTTCACTCTCTCAGAGCTATATCTATAAACTGGCCTGTTTCTCTCAGCCCCAATCTCTCAGGGGTACTCAATAGTTTGGCGTATTTTACCCATGAACCACTGTGCCGAATCCATTACTTCTTGTAGGATTTTCGTTTCAATTCCTTTGCTGTTTCCGTAGCAAGCCGTGACGCAGCCAGTCAACACAGTCTCTACTACACACCAGATTTCTGAAAAAGTAGCTAAAGAGATCGCAGAGGCATTATTGGTGTCCTTGGTGAACTGCTTGAATCTGAAATGGTTCCTGTGGATTGGAAATTGCACATGTCACGCCACTTCTTGAGAAAGGAGGGAGGCAACAATAGGAAATTGTAGGCCAATTAGTCTTACTTCATGGTTAGGAAACTGTTGGAGGATGAGATGTCCGGATACATGAAAAATTAGGGCAAAGTCTGCATAGGTTCCTTAATGGGAAACCTGTTGCAAATTTTTGAGAATATAACAATCAGCATCAACAAAGGAGAGTCAGTGGATATGGTTTACTTGTTTTTCCAGAGGGTGTTTGACAAGGTGCTGCACATGAGGCTACTTAATGAGATAAGGGCTAGTTGATTTTCAAGGAAGATGCTACCATGGAGAGTTTACAAAACTCTGGATAGTCTGTAATGAACTCTGGTGGCCCCATCAGCGGAAAGACATTGAGGCTTTGCGGAGGATACAGCCGGCGCTAACCAGGATGCCTCCTGGATTAGAAAGCATGCACTATACTGAGAGTTTTGACAAACTGGGGTTGTCGTTTCAGGAGCGGGAGAGGCTAAGAGTAGATCTGCTGAATTTTATACAATTTATGAGAGACATAGATATACCAGACAGACAGTATTTTCCCTGAGGTTGAAATGTCAAATCACAGAGGACTCATTTTAAAGGTGAGATGGGGGTAATTCCAAAGGATATATGAGGTGCAGGGTTTACTTTTTTTACAGACTGCTGGTGTGTGGGCTATATTGCGTGGGGTGGTGATAGAGGCAGATTCATTGGAAACCTTTAAGAAATGTTAAGATAGGCAAGGTTACGGTGTTGGAAAAGGTTTTGGGGTTTATTTTATTTATACAAAAAGAGGCATATGTCTGGAAGCACTGCGGAGCGTGGTGATTGAGGCAGATACATTCAAGACATTTAAGGGACTATCAGATAGGCAAAGGGATGGCAGAAAAAAACAGGGTTTTAGGCTGTGTTTTGGTTCAGACGTGGACAGAGTTTGGGAGCGCGGGGCGGACGGGAAGAAAGGTCGGTAGCGAGAGCGAGGAAAGAGTGGGGGCGGGAACAATGAAAGTGTGGGGGGCAGGAGCGAGAAAAGCGCGGGATCAGCGTGGGTGCTGTAGGGGTTACGGGATCCAGGGTAACAAACTTTCCTCTCCCTCAGCTGTGCCTCTGCGAGAAGCTCTGGTTCGCTGTGTGTGATAGGGTTCCCGAACAAACTCAAATCAAGTCCAACACAAATCAAGTTACAGCAGTTTATTGATTTCATCATAATAATAGTCATCCATTAGTCTCATGAGACCATGGATTTGCGCCTTGGAAGGTTTCATTTCCAGGGTTTTTTGATGGGAGACCAGCAGTTGCCCAGGCTGCAAGCTGTCCCCTCTCCACGCCACCGATGTTGTCCAAGGGACGAGCACTAGGCCCCGGTGCCACAGAGCAATGTGTTTAGTGCGTTGCTCAAGGACACCAACTCGCTGCCTCAGCTCAGGCTCGAAACAGTGACCTTCAGGTTGCTAGTCCGATGCCTTGTCCACTAGGCCACGCGCCAACACACATGACAAATGTAAATGTAAATTAAACAACGTGTAACCTGCTAACTTGCGGAAATAAATAAGCTATTCCTGATTCACTCAGAGTCACACACAATTAACTGAGAGTCACACACCAGTAACAACGAGTAAACAGATTGAATCATCAGTCCCGTTTCTCACTATCACTCCGCTTCAGGAAACCGATGGTTATAAAATCACATTTCAGGACAGTGTCCGAGATCGCTGCAGTTCCAGGGTCGCTACCAAGGTACTTACTCATTTAACATCGTAATTTCGGACAGACTCCTAAATGTATTTTCCTCAGCATAGTGAGCAATAGTGTTCTCTCTCAGGATAATCCCACCCCAGACACCGGTGTCCCAGACTGAGCCCCGCCTCTTCTATCTGTGTATTTCCCCAAGGTCTCACTTAAATGAACTCTCAGACCGGGACATCCAGCAGAAATAGCGCCGCTGGTCACAAAGGGAAATTACATGCCTGCGGAAACACCTCCGACATCACAGAGTGCTTGGTTGGAAACGTGACCCGTTAGAACCATTGGGAATTAAACCCGGAGTGTTGTCATTAAAGGGGATGGTGAGGAATCGACCAAAATGTCCCCATCCCTTGAGCGGGGATGTTCACTCATTCAGATGTTCACAGGTTCACTGTCAGTCCGGGTCTAACTTCCTGCAGAGATCTCAGTTCCATCTCCCCAGTCTCACTGAAGTGATTTCTCCACAGCCTGAAACAGAGGGAAGAATACAGAGGAAATAAACAAATGATACAACAGTGAGTGTAACAGGGGATTGGGGTTAATATTTCAACAACGCTGACAAACAAATATCACCGGTGAACCCGCGGATCCACTGATATTTTATCACACTGAGCATTGACAAGAATACTCACTCAATATAGGCCAGACTTTGGACGGACAGTATCAGGCGACGGAGAGCAGGGACAGATCGGTCCGTTAGCGAGTTTAATCTCAGGTCCAGCTCCGTCAGTGATTGGTTTGTACTGAGAGCCGAGACAAGATCCTCGGCACCAGAATCCGTGAGACCAACTTTCCACAGCCTGGAGATGAGAGAGAGTGAGGGTGAAGGACACAGAGAGACAGGAGACAATACAAATCCCTAGTGTTTATCTGTAACAAAATTATTGATCATATCAATGTAAAAGGTCAGACACGCAGTGACTGTAAACAAACTCTCACAGTCTGGTACTTACCACAGTTTCTGTATTTTACACTCCGGGTTCCTCAGAGCCGCAGACACCAGTTTCACTCCTGAATCTTCCAGTTTATTAACACTCAGGTTCAGCTCTGTAAGTGTACGGTTTGCACTGAGAGTGGAGGCGAGATCCTCGGCACCAGAACCTGTGAGGCCAACATCGTTCAGCCTGGGGTTGAGAGAGAGAGAGAGTGAGAGTGAAGGACACACAGACAGGAGACATCAGAAATTCCAAGTGTTTATCAGTAACACAATTACTTATCAGCTTGATGTTCAATTTCTGACACCCAGTAACTGTAAACACAATCTCCAACAGTCTGGTACTTACCGCAGTTTCTGTATTTTACACTCTGGGTTCCTCAGAGCCGCAGACACCAGTTTCACTCCTGAATCTCCCAGGTCATTACTCCCAAGTCTAAACACAAAGAGAAAACTAATGAACAAATAGATTGAAACCATGGGTATGAGGGAATATCTGTCATTCGGATATTTCTGGAAAAATGAAATGCTTCAGTATATCACTGATTGGGATTCCCACCACTGTCAAATTTCACTACTGAATGTCAGTAATTTACTGTCAATGTGACTGTAATTTCCCATATTCTGTCTCGTTCCCCAACAGTTAGAATAGTGTTCCTGATGTGAGAATGTCGGAAGGGGCAGGGTTGAAGGGTGAGAGATCGTCCCACTGAAAGGAAGAATTGTGGGTGGGAAAATCTCCATGGGAGATGCGCGCAGAGACCCGCAACACAGGAAAAGTGATGGGAAAAATGATCCCCACAGGAGGAAGGGGAACAAGGAACAGGGATCCCCACAGGGCGATGGGGAATGAGGAAAAGTGATTCTGAGAGGAAGAAGGGAGATGGGGAAGAGAGATCCCACAGGATGAAGGGTGTGGGGAAGAGTGATTCCACATAGCAGGAATGGAAATGGGGTAGAAGGACTCCAGAGGAGAAAGCGGAATGCGGAAAGAGAGATTCCTTTTGGAGAGATGGGGATGGGCAAGAGAGAACCTCACAGGAGGAAGGGAATGAGCAAGGGAGAACCCGACAGGGGATGGGGAAGTGATCCCGACAGGAGGAATGGAATGAGCAAGGGAGAACCCGACAGAGGAAGGGGGATGGGGAAGTGATCCCCACAGGATGAATGGAATGAGCAAGGGAGAAGCCGACAGAGGAAAGGGGGTGGGGAAGTGATCCCGACAGGAAGAAGGAGTTAGGGAATAAAGATCCCACTGGAGGAACGAGATGGGGAAGACAGATCCAAAAGAACGAATGGCGAGAGGGAATTGAGATCCCACCGGAGGAAGGGGATTCGAGAAGAGTTCCCACAAGGGTAATGGGGGTGGAGATTAGAGATATCACAAGGGGAGGAGGACGGGGAAGAGAGCTGACAACAGGAAAGGGGTGGGGAAGAGAGATCTCATAGGGGGAAGGAGGACTGGGAAGAGAGAACCCACAGCAGGAATGGGGATGTGGAAGAGAGATTCCACAGGCTGTGGGAAGAGAAGCCCCCATGGGGGAAATGGAGTGGGGAAGAGAGACCCGACAGAAGGATGGGGAGAAATGAACGCACAGTAGGAATGAGACTTCCGCAGAGAGGTCCAACAGTGGGAATGGAAGTGTGCACAGAGATCCCACAGGAGTATAGTGTTGAGAAAAGATGCTCCTACAAGAGGAGCTGATGCAGACATAGATCCATGGGAGAGGTTGGTCTAAACTGAGGTCCACAATCGGGAGAAAAGATGCCCACATAGTGCCTGGGTACTGGCGATTGAGAAAAGTCACACAGGTGGAGAGATGGAGATAGTCTGTCACAGGGAAGGGCAGAGGAGGACAAACTCACAGCCGCATTTCTAAAGCTCTCACTGGGAAAGACAGCTTACACTCTCATGTCAATGGGAAAATGGTGGGAAGTTCCTACACACCCGCTTACAGTTTGTGTTGGTCTAGTTGTCATTAACATTGAGAAGGAATAATGTCAATGGACGTGTCACAGGGAGCGAGAAACATGGCCAATCCTGTGATTTACTACAACTAAACGAATGGCTGTTGTTCATGATCTGATGGAGTCTCCAAATCCCATCAGAAAGAACCACAGAACCCTCGTCCCTGTGGAATTACTGACCGGTCCCCTGGTCATTTGTCACAATTTTTCGCAATCTGATTTACTCCGATTTTACCCAATTTCCTTCGCATTGAAACAACACAATGGAACAGTTTCACATTTCAGAGTGAGAGAGAAATCTGGTTACCTCAACTCCTGGCACTTGTGTAGCCCGGATCCCAGCCGCTGTATTCCTTCAAACTGAATACGGCAGTTCCAAAAACAGAGGTGTTTTATTGTATCACAGAATCCGATGACATGAGACAGGATCCCGCAGTCAATCGGGGACAGTGGCATTTCACTGAATGAAAGTTTTTCCACAGATCCCAGTGTGCCTCGAGCCAGTCCAGTATTCTGAGACTCAAACAGGTAGTGCAATGTGTTCAGGAGGTTCCTTGTATCATCTTCACCAGCAGAGATATTTATCTGGCGTATAACCTCCTCCTTCACCCAGTCAATCACCCGGCAGGTTGTTTGATGAGGAAATGGACCCAGAAACTCCTCCAGGCCCCGAGCTGTCTTTGGGTTGGAGAGTCCAGCAACAAAACGGAGAAATACTTCAAATCGCCCATCTGTGGTATTGTGGGCTCCAGTGAGGAATTTCAAGATATCCCCGGGATGTGGATTCAGGAATTGTGCGACTGCAGCTACAAACTCTTGGATGGTGAGGTGTGGGAATGTGTACACCACATTCCGGGCAGAATCCTCTCTCTCCAAAAGCTCCATCAGGAACCCGGACAGGAACTGGGAAGGCTGCAGATTGTAGTTGATCAAATCCCCATCTGTAAACACAATCTTCTTCTCGGACACTCCTCTGAAGGCCATCTGACCAACCCTGAGTAACATATCACGGGGGTTCTCAATCTCACGGCTGTGGTTTTTCAGGATGTTGTAAATATAGTAGGAGTACAGTTGGGTGATGGTCTTGGGCACTCGCTGCGGGTCCCTGACATTTGGTGTGAAGAAGGGGCCCAGTGCCAGAGCAAGGATCGAGCAGTAGGAGGGGTTGTAGCTCATGCTGTACAGGATCTCGTTCTCCTTCACATGTCTGAAAACAGCTGCTGCCACCGTCTGATCTTCAAAATACCTGAAGAAATATTTCTTCCGTTCCTCACCAGAAAATCCCAGGATTTCAGCCCTGACACTGATCTCAGTCTTTTTCAATAAATGTAACGCAGTGGGGCGGGTGGTCACCAGCACTGAACACCCTGGGAGCAGCTTGCCCTGGATTAAACTGTACACAATATCAGACACCTTGCACTTGAATTCAGGATCTGTGCATGTGGACCAAGTTTCTGTATCTCTCCGACTGTCAGCAAAATCAATTGCGTCATTGAATTCATCCAAACCATCGAATATAAACAGCAATCCCTCTGGGTTCTTCCAGACCTCTCTCAGGATATTTGCAAAGTAAGGATACTGATCCAGAATGAGTTCTGTCAGGTTTATTCTGTGGTTAATGAAGTTTAAACCCCGGAATTTGAAACTGAAGACAAACTGGAATTGTTGATATATTTTCCCCGTGACCCAGTCATAAACAATCTTTTGTACCATTGTGGTTTTCCCGATCCCTGGGTCTCCAGCAACTGCTGCCGAATTCCCAGATTCAGAGTTACTCCGGGAAAAGCTGCTCTGGAACAGCTGATCAGTCCGGATTTTTTCCAGCTTACCACGGAGATGTTTTTCTCTCCACTCCTCGTGGTCTCTGCCTCTTTCCAGCAGCTCATGTTCCACCAGTCTCCGATCTCGAACAGTAGAAATGACCGTGAGCTCAGTGTATTGATCAACCAGCTGGAAAACCTTCACCTTCTCCGTCATCAGGATCGTGTTCACTCTCAGTGTTTCAGTTTGTGCCCGCAGAGTCTCCTTGTGTTTCTGTTGAACATCTTCCATGTGAACAGACAGTGGACAAACTATTAGATGCCTCAACTCAGAACTCAGTATTTAAGCAGACAGGAGTTAGCCCAAAGCTGTTGCATTAATTGGATTCACCAATGGATGTTCATACAGTACAGTAAATTTAATTAACAGACCCCTGACTGGACAGAGAGGCCTGGTCTAAATAAACACCAGATCATCACATTTCCACATTAATTGTGTTGTGAAGTTGATTATTTCCCTCGTAGTTTACTTACCCCGACTGTCCCGTACTGGACAACCTCTCACTACAGCCAGAGATATCACTGTTCCTCTGGAAGAAACTTTTAATCCCCAGTGCTGATATGGTGCGTGAGGAGATGGAGATAAGGGTAATGGGCATTCTGTCAAAGGAGAATCACAGATCCCCCTCCCACCATTACTTTATCCAGCGTACAAAGTGTATTTGTTGATCAGCACGTGCACTGTGGGTGGGTGATTGGGGGAGAAAATGTCAAGATTGAGACAGTCAACATTTTGACACAAATCACAGACAATTCACCTCTTCCATCATTACAGACGCTGCTCAGCTCACTGTTCTTTCAGAAAATGGTTTGAGACGGCAGATCTTCAGTCTCGTGTCTCTGAAAGAGTATGTGTTGCAAATACTCAACAGATTCAAGTTTCAAGATACGGAATTGTAAAGGAGAAGGAAATAATTGTTATTCCGAATCTGATGCAGAACAAAAACTCAGATAAAGAACGCAATGAAAAACACAATAAATATAAAAGCGCTCGATACAGGAGTCACTCTGAAATCAGGTGGTTTCTACAGACAATTTTCAAACCGTGCTGGTGGTGGGGTGGGTGTTGTTGGTTGTGGAGGTTTAGCTTAGTCATTGGAGGTGTTGATCAGTCTTACTGCTTGAGGAAAATAACCGATTTTAAGTCTGGTGGTCCTGCTGTGGATGCTACGTAGCTTCCTCCCTCATGAGAGAGGGGCAAACAGCCCACAGGCAGGATAGGTGGGATCCTTCCTGAAGTTCCTGTCCCTTTTCCGGAGCCTTTCTGTATATACGCCCTGATGGAAGGTAGGCTGGGGATGCCGGTGATGCGTTGGGCAATTTTGACTACCCGTTGTAGACCCTTCCAGTCCGCCACTGTTATGCAGCATGTTGACCTGACCTCTGCAGCACAGCTGTACAAGGACGGGAGTGTGGATGTGAGTGCAGGTCAGACAACGTCTGTGGAAAGGGGAGAAAGGGGAGATGCTACTGGTCTGTGATTTTAATACAAGTTTGAAACTTATGCCGATTACAGGCCGGGTGCTGAAGAAGAGAGCAGAGAGCGAGGAATTTCGGTAGCAGGCGGTTCAGGATTTCAGCTGTCACAGGACCTGCATAGATCACAGAACAGCACAGGAATAAGCCCTTCGGCCCACAACGTTGGTGCCAGCATGATGCCACATTAAACCGTGATGTTTAAACATTCTCCTGATTTAGTTAATAGTCTGCACTATTATTCTTTTTTCCAAAATGTATTGTCATACATTTTCCAACACAGCTTTCCATGGGCCACATTTTGCCCATTCTTCCAATTTCTTTAAGTCTTGCTGCAATCGCATTGCTTCCTCAGCACTAACTACCCCTTCACCTATCTTAGTATCATCAACAAATTTTGCCACAAAGCCATCAATTCCATTATCTAAATCATTGACAAACAATGTGAAAAGTACCTCCAAATACCTCGAAACCTGAACATTAATAATTGAATTGAATTGACTTTATTTCTTACATCCCTCACATACATGAGGAGTAAAAACCTTTACATTACGTCTCCATCTGAATGTGCAATGTGCAATCATAGTAATTTAAAATAATGCACTGTTTACCAATCACTTAGGTTAGGCTAACTGGCCTACAATTTCACAAACAAGAGGAAATCTGCAGATGCTGGAAATCCAAGCAACGCACACAAAATGCCGGAGGAATTCAGCAGGCCAGGCAGCATCTTTGGAACAGTTGACGTTTCGAGCCGAGACCCTTCAGCAAGACCAGAGAAGAAAAGCTGAGGAGTAGATTTGAAAGGTGGGGGAGGGTGGAGGAGAGAGACAAATACCAGGCGATAGGTGAAGCTTGGAGGGGAAGGGATGAAACAAAGAGCTAGGAAGTTGATTCTTGACAGACAGACGGCCCTGGAAGAAAGAAAAAGGGTGGGGGGGGGTGTGCACCAGAGGCAGGCGATGACCGGCAAGGAGATAACGTGAGACGTACGAGGGCATGGGGAACGGTGAAGGGGGAGAGGGACCTTTACTGGAAGTTTGAGAAATCAATATTGATGCCATCAGGTTGGAGGCTACTCAAACGGAACATAAGGTGTTGTTCCTCCAACCTGAGTGTGCCCTTATCCCGACATTGGAGGAAGCCTTGGACTGATGTACCGGAATGGGAATGGAAAGTGGAAATAAAATGGGTGGCCACAGGGAGATCCCGCTTGTTCTGGCGGACAGAGCGTAAATGCTCAGTGAAACGGTCTCTCAATCTACGTCGGGTCTAACCGAAATACAAATGGCCACACTAAGATCATCTACGCTTCCCTCTGGTGCTCTCTCCAGCCCCTTTCTCCTTTCTTACATGGCCTTCTTTCACTAACCAACTTCCTAGCTCTGCTCACCACTCCCCCTGTAAGTTTCTCATATCGCCTGGATGGGAGATGCCAGAGAGTATTGGTGGATAACTGTTTGTCAGGTTGGAGGCCGGTGACTCGTGGTGTGCCTCAGGGATCTGTACTGGGTCCAATGTTGTTTGTCATATACATTAATGATCTGGATGATGGGGTGGTAAATTGGATTAGAAAGTATGCAGATGATACTAAGATAGGTGGCGTTGTGGATATGAAGTAGTTTTCAAAGCTTGCGACAAAATTTAGGCCAGTTAGAAGAGTGGGCTGAGCGATGGCAGATGGAGTTTAATGTCGATAAGTCTGAGGTGCTACATTTTGGTAGGACTAATCAAAATAGGACATACATGGTAAATAGTAGGGCGTTGAGGAATGCAGTAGAACAGAGTGATCTAGGTATAATGGTGCATAGTTGAATTGCCTTCCACATGAGAAAAGTATTGATAACTTCAGTATCACATTTTGATAGTATTGAGTCAGATATAGTTGTATCTATGAAAATCAATCGTGACTGATTTGGAAAACAAATGTAACTTAGTACCTTAGATTCTGTGTTCAGACTTCTCCAGCCAAGTTATGAGTTCATAATGTTCTGTATTATGGTTACATAGGGCTTAGAGAAATAGAGGGCTATGGGTAACCATAAATAATTTCTAAAGTAAGGACAGTTCGGATCAGCATTGTGGGCCGAAGGGCCTGTACACTGCTGTAAGTTTTCTATGTATCTATGACTCTGTCAGGCGTGTGGGGCGTCTCCAATCAATGTATTCGGCTGTGATAGGGAGCGTAGGAAAACATTGATTGTGGACATATTTACTTTAGAGAATGTGACAATGGTAGAAATGATATTCTTCAAAAATCAGGAAGTGTATCTGTGTCATAATCAGAAATGGGTGTGGGAATTTCACTGTCATGCCTGTTCCCTCGGAAAGCAACATGAGGAATAGTAACCACATAGCCATATAACAATTATAGTACGGACGCAAGTCGTCTCGGCCCTTCTGGTCTGTGCCGAATGCTTCCTGTCATCTAGTCCCACAGAACTGCATTCAGTCCAAAACCCTCCATTACTTTCCTGTTCATATACCTATCCATTTATTTATTTTTAAATGATAATATCAATCCTGCCTCTACCACTTTTACTGGATGCTCATTTCACACAGTTACTACTCTCTGAGTAAAGAAGTTACCCCTCGTGTTACCCCTAAACTTTTGCCTCCTAACTCTCAACTCATGTCCTCTTGTTTGAATCTCCCCAACTCTCAATGGAAAAAGCCTATCCACGTCAACTCTATCCATCCCCCTCATAATTTTAAATACCGCTGTCAAGTACCCCTCAACTTTATATGCTCCAAAGAATAAACACCTAACTCTGTAACTTAGGTTCTGAAACTCAGGTAACATTCTAGTAAATCTCCTCTATACTCTCTCTATTTTGTTGACATCTTTCCTATAATTCTGTGACCAGAACTGTACACAATACTCCAAATTTGGCCTTACCAATGCCTTATACAATTTTAACATTACATCCCAACTCCAATACTCAGTGCTCTGATTTATAAAGGCCAGCATACCAAAAATTTTCTTCACCACCCTATCCACATTAGATTCCTCTTTCAGGGAACCATGCACAATTATACCAAGATCAGTCTGTTCTCCTGCATTCCTCAACGCCCTTCTATTTACCATGTATGCCCTATTTTGATTATTCCTACCAAAATGTAGCGCCTCGCACTTATCAGCATTAAACTCCAACTGCCATCGCTCAGCCCACTCGTCTAACTGGCCTAAATTTTGTCGCAAGCTTTGAAAACCTACTTCATTATCCACAACGCCACCTAACTTAGTATCATCTGCATACTTTCTAATCCAATTTACCACCCCATCATCAAGATCATTAATGTAAATGACAAACAACATTGAACCCAGTACAGATCCCTGAGGCACTCGACGAGTCACAGGCCTCCAACCTGACAAACAGTTATCCACCAATACTCTTCGGCATCTCCCATCCAGCCTCTGTATAATCAATTTTACTACTTCAACATTAATACCAAACGACTGAAACATCCTAACCTTCCACGTGGAACCTTGTCAAAAAGGTCTTACTGAAGTAGAAATAGACAACATCCACTGCTTTACCCTCGTCAACTTTCCTGGTAACCTCTTCGAAATATTTAATAAGATTTGTCTAACATGACCTTCCACGCACAGATCCATGTTGACTGTTCCGAATCAGACCCTGTCTATCCAGATTATTATATATACCACCTCTAAGAATACTTTCCATTAATTTACCCACCACTGACTTCAAACTTACAGGCCAATAATTGCTAGGTTTACTCTTAGAAAACTTTTTAAAAATGGAATCACATGAGCAAGATGCCAATCCTCGGGCACCATCCCCAATTCTAATGACATTTGAAATATTTCTGTCAGAGCCCCTACTATTTCTACACTAATTTTACTCAAGGTCCTAGGGAATATCCTGTCAGGATCCAGAGACTTATCCACTTATATATTCTTTAAAAGTGCCAGTACTTCTTCAATCATCATAGCTTCCATAAATACCTTAATTGTATCCCTTACCTTACACTCTTCAATAGCCTTCTCCTTAGTGAATACTGAAGAAAATAACTTGTTCAAAATCTCCCTCATCTCTTTTGGCTCCACACATAGTTGTCCACTCTGATTCTCTAAGGGACCAATTTTATCCCTCACTATCTTTTTGCTGTTAATATAAATGTAGAAACTATTTGGATTTATTTTCACCTTATTTGCCACAGCAACCTCATATCTTCTTTTAGCTTTTCTAATTTCTTTCTTAAGATTCATTTCACATTCTTTATATTCCTCGAGCAGCTCATTTACTCCATGCTGCCTATACTTTTGGATACTTACATGGTTGTAAGGAGAATGGAGGGATATGGACATGGTGTAGGAAGGAGAGATTATAGTTTGGGTTTGTTTGATTTACTTCTTGGCTCTTTTGGCACAATATTATTTGCCTAATGGCCTGTTCCTGTGTTATACTCTTCAGTGTTCAATGCATGTTCACTTACCTTTCAGCTCACTGAGAAGCTTTAGTAAATGTTGAGCGGGAATTGGTCGATGGGAAGAATCACAACCTGTTTGAATTTAAACAAATTGAGGAAATCATTTTTGTCAAATTGTTACATGTACCGTATTCAATCGAAATTTGAATTAATCGCTGATACTATCTCACCATGTTCCTGTATTTCTTTCAGTATTTTGTCCAATTTTGGGACACCAATCCGCATTTTCACAAAGGTTTCCCACATCACCCTCCGGGCGCGGGAGCCTTTCTCCATCACCAGGCTCAGGAGGAGTTTAGAACTGTCCGCCCGCTCTCCCTTATCAGCGAGATCAGAGATTTTCTGTGAAGAGTAACGGTGAACATATTGGGGACTGACAGATTCACACAGAGAATGAGAAGTAAATGATTTGCTCTTTAACGTGATCACACTGAGCAATCACCCGGACGGGTGCTGATCCTGTCGGGACATGGTCTGTACATTCTGAGTGCAGAGCACACGGACGGACATTCACCGGGAACCTGGTCCACCAGTCAATGAGATCCCTGTTGGTCTGTGACCCCTTCATTGTTGCTTCAAATCCATAAATAATTCCTCACCGGATTTGACGGTGTAAAACAGAAATAATAAAATAACGATCACAGATGAAGAAAGAAGTCAGGCGGGATTTTATAATACAGTAAGCATTCACAGGGAATTTGCAGAAAAGATGATGTGATTCATCTCCTCAGTCCGCCAGTGTCCAACATGACAGCGGATTACCGGCTGACACCTGATGCCTTCCCTTTGCTTTTTCCAGTGGAGGTTTATTCAGTGATTACACATTACAACATGGCAGTATTCCCCGATTCACACTGTTTTCAGTTACAGATTATTACACCATCATCTCCACCCAGAACAGAACACGCTCGACCTCCTGTGGCATCCACTGATGATGTCCCGGTTCTCACTGTCATTCTGCAGTCACGCTGTGCAGTCTTCACAAACCAAAACTTCCCATCATATTCCTATTCAATATAGCAACCTCAACCACACAACTGTTACGTGCTCAACTCAATCTGAATTCTGAGCAGCTACCCACCAGTCCGCGGGGTCTTTTCACCCCTTTCTATCACTGGTAATTATATGTACAGTATTTATTTCCCAGTTATTCCTTCACCTAATTTAATATCCAATAAGTCAGAATTCCGACACCCATCGGTGCTTTGATGTGCGAATATTCAAACCCAGTCTACTTCCCACTCATCCGACATTCCTCTCCACTGGACTGATTCTCAGCCGTATTTCCATTTAAACTCCTTTATTGCAACCTCATACAATTGTTCCCTGCTCCCCTCGCTCTGAACATTCAGCCGCCGCCGGTGTATTTACACTTCTTACACTTCTTTCAATCATTGCTTCAGATTCACAGTTTTAAGAAAAAAATACACACACACACACACACACACACACACACACACACACACACACACACACACACACACACACACACACACACACACACACACACACACACATATTTCTGATTTGTCTTGATGCTTTATTATTCGATTAACCAGAATTCCAACCTGCATCAGTCCTGTGATGTGTGAAAATTCAAACCCATTCTCCCTCCCACTCACCCGATGTTCATCTCCGCTGAACTGATTCTTGGCCGTTAATGCCAGGCTCACTCCGTGCACCCCTCCTTCCATCGCCTGCTCCACCCTGTCCCGGTAGGAGTCCGTCAACTGCAGCAGCTGGGAATCATCCCAGCTTGCCAGGAGCTCGGTGATCACTGTGAAGGAAAATGAGGAACATGAAAGGCATTACCGACCTCCTATGGGTCAGCAAATTTATCTGGAACCTAAAGATGGGGTTCCAGGTCACCAAGCACAGTACGAAATATATAAGGGGGGGGGAGGCGGGGATAGAAGGAAGGTACTGGAGGGGGAGATGGAGGAGGAGAGTGAGGGGCAGGTGAGAGAGGGAGGGGTGAGGAGAAGGAATCAGAGAGCGCGTGGGGGAAACAACAAGGAGTAGGGGAAAGTGGAGGTGTGTGGTAGGGTAACGGGGACAGGGAAGGGGAGTGGTAGGGAGGAAAGTGTTTAAGAGAAGGGGGGTCGAGGGAAAAGGGGCAGGAGGGATAGCAGGAATGGGTGGGAGGGGTTGGAAGGGGATGTGGGATGGGGATGGAGGGTGCAGTGTGGAGCGAGGGTGGATGGGCATAGGGTATAGCTCCTGCGGCTGAAGGCTGCTCTTTCCTGTCCCCAGGAATATACCGTCTTTATCTGGGACCTGTCCTTGGAAAGAACTCTGCTAATTCCTGAGAATAAAGAATACTCTCCTGGTACTGCCTAACAACACCGCTTTGCTCTGGGTTACTGTCTGCCTGCCTAGTCAACCCCTTCCTCAGCAAATCTCTGGAATATCTCACAAAATACTGGAGATACTCAGCATGTCAGGCAGCATCTGTGGAGGAGAATGAACAGTAATCGTTTCGGGCCAAGGCCCTTCATCAGACTGGAAATGAGGGGACAGAAATTTTAGATATTATAGACAATAGACAATAGGTGCAGAAGTAGACCATTCGGCCCTTCGAGCCTGCACCACCATTTTGAGATCATGGCTATGAGATCAATTTTGAGATCAATTCCTATCAATACCCGGTTCCTGCCTTGTCCCCATATCCCTTGATTCCCCTATCCATAAGATACCTATCTAGCTCCTTCTTGAAAGCATCCAGAGCATTGGCCTCCCCTACCTTCCGAGGCAGTGCATTCCAGACCCCCACAACTCTCTGGGAGAAGAAGTTTTTCCTTAACTCTGTACTAAATGACCTACCCATTATTCTCAAACCATGCCCTCTGGTACGGGACTCTCCCAGCATCTGGAACATATTTCCTGCCTCTATCTTGTCCAATCCCTTAATAATCTTATTTGTTTCAATCAGATCCCCTCTCAATCTCCTTAATTCCAGCGTGTCCAATCCCAGTCTCTCTAACCTCTCTGCGTAACACATTACTTTCTATTCCTTATGATCCTGACCCAAAACGTCAAATGTTTATTCCTCTCCATGGATGCTGCCTGACCTGCTGAGTTCCGCCAATATTTTGTGTCTTTGTGTTGCCCAAAACTTTCAGCATCTGTAGAATGTCTTGTCTTCTGGAGTAACTCGCTATTTTACTGTGCATCACAATCTGCTCGAGGAGATGGAGCAGACGGTAACTGTACTCCTTCCACGGGTGACTGTGTTTTCCCCAGAGATGTTATCTCTGTCTCTCATCTCTCTGCTCAGTTCTCACAAACACTTTGTGAATTGCCGATGTTGAATTAAAGCCAGATGCAGAATCAGCAGAGTATTTATAAATTAAAATAATTCGCCAACATACCCGTGTCCTTTCCCGATGTTGACGTTACTGGAACTCCTCTCCTGCTCGCACATTGATCCATTTTGTGGACAGGTGTGATCAATTTTTACTGCTCTGTCACAAAAAAAAAATAACAGGAGGGTCAAACATTAATTGAGGTTTAAAGGAAAAGACTGTTTTGTTTCTAAACGGAGGCAAACACTTCCAAACATCTTGGGCCTGTCCACTGAAACCTTGACATGGCCTAGTCCACATGTGCCCATCCACCCACAGTCACACAATGTCCATTTCCACACTCTCCATGGATTGTACACTGGGTCGGGATTCTCCAGGGTATCTACTTCCGATATTGCAGGCAATTCCCTTTTAGGAGCCAATCTTGTGCCCTGGACCGGGAGTGATGTGTCAATGGAATGGGAAGACAGGTTGAGCAGACAGTGCCCATTGTTTTGGTCCTCCTACCACTGGTGGCGCTGTGTTGAGTAATGGACAACTGTTACGCCAGTGTGGGTTGAAACATTTCTGCTGACGATGACACTTCTATTCCTTTCGTCACTGGATTATACAGATTTCTCAGTCACACCTGATTCTCATCGTTTCCTTTCAAGTGAACGTCGCCTGCCATTGACACCTATGGCAATATATGATTTGAGTCTATAGAGAAACACTCTGACATCTTAAACAATGAAATCTCACCCATAGCATTGTCCTACAGCATTATAGTTGGTTGTTTTTTTTTCCGGCAGGACATTAAGAACATTATTAGCACTAGATTTCGGTTAAGATTTCTTTGAGCATATCACTTGACTATTATCAGATAGTTAGTTATATGACACCTTGTTAAACACAATGTCGACATGCCATGCATCCAAAACAGCCAGTTGAGAAAAATGGTCAAAATAAGTAAAAGCAAATGCTGGAATTATTCAACAAGACAGAGAGTATGTTAATATTTCAGGTGGAAGACCCTGTATCGGAGCTGAGCCTGAGTGTAGGAGCCATGTATCTGTTCTCTATCAGCACTGTATTCTGTGTTATGTATTTATGATGCTTTTTTGTGGTAACGAGTCGCATCAGTGACGGTGTGGTAAATGCAAAGGGAATCAGTTACACATTTGTGCTTTGTTCACTGCAGTACACAGCTGGGGACAGACGGATGCAATATATCTTGTCATTATCTACTCAAATACGATAAACTTACACTTGGGTACAGTTCAGTTTCATGGCCTCACGTTTGTATGTTTGCTGATTGCTAATAAAGGACCCAATACATATCACCGACTTTTGTAACAATCAGCATGAGAGCTGAGGGTGTGTCATGCAAGTATAACAGATCTGCGGGGGGGGGGGGGGGCGGAGTCGCCGGCAATGGCAAATTAGCTTGGGTAAATCTCACCGCTACATTCTCAACAGATGTTTCGCAACGTGCCGATCATTGAAATATTCTGAGATACCGAGTATTTTGCATCAGTATTCACAGTGAAAAAGGATCTTGGGAAGTGTGGGGATGACTAACCGCAGACTGAAACGCACTAGTGTATGGACTATAAGAAAGAGCATGCGCTGGATCTTTTGAGAGGTATTAAGTGAGATAAGTCGCCGGGACTGAACCAGATATACTCCATGCTATTGTAGAAATCGAGTAAGGAGATTGCTGAGCCTCTGAGGATGAGCTTTGCATTGTAGCGATGTGCTACTCACAGAGCTGGGAATAATGACACTCAATCAGTAAGCTGCACTCAGAACTAGTTTATTCAAACTTCGCGGCGCTGGCTTTTACTCAGTACTGTTCCCGCCCTCTCCGGGCGGATATGACGTCAGAGATGCATTACAAAAGACTCTTCCCGCGCGTGGGCTATTTGTGAGCTGGTTCGCCTGTGTAGATAGTGGGTCGCTACATAACTCCCCACCCCAGATCCGGCGATACATCCCCCAAATTCTACAGTCAGGACCAGTCTCGGTTTGGGCGGTCTGCCTCTACGCCGCGGTGCCTGAACATTGACCGGCTGCGCCAAGACCACATGGGCTGGTTTGAGCCGGTCCACCGTGAAAACCTTCTCTTTCACCCCAATGTCCAGAACGTATATGGATCCGTTGTGGTGTGGTAAACGCAAAGGGAATCAGTTACATAGTTTTGATTTGTTCCGTGCAGTACACAGCTGGGGACTGACCGATGTCATATATTTTGTTATTATCCTCTTAAATACGCTAAACTTACACTTCAGTTTTATCCCTTCAAGATTGTATGTTTGCTGATTGCTAATAACGGATCGAATACATACCACCGACATTTGTAACAACCATCATTGGAGCTGAGGGGACGCCATGCCAATATAACAAATCCGTGGGGTCGCCAGCAACGGCAACTTGGTTTGGTTAAATTTCACCACTACATTCTCAACAGACGTTTCTCAATCTGCTGATCAGTTAAAATATTCTGAGGTACTTAATGATGACTTTGCTTCAGTATTCATAAGTGAAAAGGAGCTTGGAAGTTGTGGGGATGACTTACAGCGGTCTAAAACGCTTGAGTAAATAGACTTTAAGAAAGAGGATGTGCTGGAGCTTTTGAACGTTATTAAGTTCGATAAGTTGCCTGGACTGGATGAGATATACCCCAGGCTACTCTGAAAAACGAGGGAGGAGATTGCTGAGCCTCTGTCGATGATCTTTGCATCATCAATAGGGACGGGAGAAGTACCAGAGGATTGGAAGGTTGCAAATATTGTTCCTTTGTTCAAAAAAGGGAGTAGAGATATCCCAGGAAATTATAGACCAGTGAGCCTTACTTCAGTTGTGGGCAAGTTTTGGAGAAGTTCCTGAGAGGTAGGGTCTGATTAGGGATAGTCAGCATGGCTTTGCCAAGGGCAGGTCATGCCTTAAGAACCTGATCGAATTCTTTGAAGATGTAACAAAACACATTGATGAAGGTAGAGCAGTGGAAGTACTGTATATGGATTTCAGGGTTAGCTAAGGTTCCGCATGGAAAGCTCATACAGAACATAATGAGGTATTGGATCCAAGGAGACCTTGCTTTGTGGATCCAGAACTGGCATTCCCAGAGAAGGCAGATTATAGATGGTTCGTATTCTGCATTGATGATAGTGACTAATAGTGTTCCGTTGGGATCTGTTCTGGGATTTCTTATCTTTGTGATTTTTACAAATGACCTGGATGAGGAAGGTGAAGGATGGGTTAGTAGGTTTGCTGATGACACAAAAGTTGGGAGTGTTGCGGATCATCTGCAGGATTGTCAGATGTTACAGTGCAACATCGCTAGGATACAGAACTGGGTGGAGAAGTGGCAGATGGAGTTCAATACTAATAAGCGTGAAGTGGTTCTTTTTGGTAAATGAAATTCAAAGACAGAATATAACATCAATGGTAAGACTCTTGGCAATGTGGAGGATCAGTGAGATCTTGGGGTCCGTGTCGATAGAATACTCAAAGGTGCTGCACACGTTGACAGTGTTGGTAAGAAAGTATATGGTGTGTTGACATTCATCAACTATGGAATTGAGTTCAATAGCGTGAGGTAATGTTACAGCTATACAAGAACTCGATTAGACTCCGCTTGGGAGTACAGTGTTCAGTTCTGGTTACCCCACTACAGGAGAATATATAGATGTTATAGAGAGAGCGCAGAGGAGATTTACAAGGATGTCATCTGGATTGGGGAGCTTGCCTGATGAGAATAGGTTGAGTGACCTTGGCCTTTTCTCTTTGAAGCGATGGACGATGAGAGGTGACCTGACAGAGGTGTAAAAGATGAAAGGGATTTGTTGCATCTATAGCCGAGGCTTTTTCCGAGGTTTGAAATGGCTAACAAGAGGGAGCATAGTATTAAGGTGCTTGGAAGTAGGTACAAGGGGGACGTCTGGGGTAAGTTTTCCACACAGTGAGCGGTGGGTGCGTGGAATGCACTGGCACCAACGGTGGTAGAGGTGCATCCAATGGGGTCTTTTTAGAGGAGGGCCGACTGTATATAAGACCATGATTAGACTCCACCTGGGAGTACTGTGTTCAGTTCTGGTCACCTCACTACAGGAAACAATATGGATGCTATAGAGAGTGTGCAGAGGAGATTTACAAAGATGTTGTCTGGATTGGGGAGCATTGCTGATGAGAATAGGTTGAGTGAACTTGGCTTTTTCTCCTTGAAACGATGGACGATGAGAGGTGACCTGACAGAGGTGTAAAAGATGGGTGGCATTGGTTGTATCGATAGCCAGAGGCTTTTCCCCAGGCTTGAAATGACGAACAAGAAGGAGCCTAGAATTAAGGTGTTTGGAAGCAGGTACAAGTGGGACGTCAGGGGTAAGATCCTCACACAGTGAGCGGTGGGTGCGTGGAATGCTCTGGCAGTGATGGTGGTAGAGGCAGATACAATAGAGCATTTTAAGAGACTCATTAAATAGCTACATGGTGCTTATAAAAATAAAGGGCCGCGCAGCAAGTAAATTCTAGTAAATTTCTAGATCAGGTTATATGGCCAGCACAACATTGTGGGCTGAAGGGCCTGTTACGTGCTTTATATTTCTATATTTTATGTTCTTTACACTTGTTCTACCGAGCTGCCAAGGTGATCATCACTAATCAAATCTCACTGAGATTTCTCAGGTCCTGTTGAATTTACTGCCCAGTGCACAAGTACGGGAAGGTACAGGTACAGAGAAACACTGACGTTCAGCAGCATCACAGGCAAGTACATTCAGATAACAGATGGAACAGATATTATGCAATCCTGTGTCACAAGCAATATGAAAATACAGTCTACCAATGTTTGTCTACCAATAAGGTGAATATCTGTGCTCTCCACCACACGTGTCCCTCATGTCCCTTCCCCAATGTCAATGGGCTCCTTTCCCCATCCTGCTCCTTGATCCACTACCAGGATAAACAACCTCTCAGACTCCATTCTATCCAACCCGTCACACCATATTTATCCTCCCTGTTAATTCCCTCTCACTCCTCCTTTGGCCGGGATCCCTCCTTCTCCAGGGAATCAGCATCAACTGACGGGAGGAGAAGATGCTTCAGAAACACTTCCAACTTTCCTCGGAGAGAAATGGAAATAATTCAAAAGGTGGGACAATTACTTTGAGGTTTGTTCCGCTTTGATTTGGAGTTCAAGTCGGGAGCGTCAGAAGTGATCAGCAAGCGTAATGCCCCCTCGTATGGCCCATCTCAGCTATTTGTGTAACCAGTGATTGTCATTGTTTTTCACAAATGGGAAGAGTGTAACTCCTCTATTGACTGTGGGGTGGGGTGGGTGAGCCATTTAATTGTTACCTCAGCCGGTAAATTTCAACCGTCTCAGCGCCAGCGTGACGTAAGGAACTGCACACACAACGTCAGATCCCGGTGTGGGGTACACACGTGACATCAGGCATGTGGGGGCGCAGAGTGACGTCACATGTGGGTGAGAACTTGTTTTCAAAAGCTGTTCAATGGACGTTTTTCATGATTTCGGGGGAACAATGAAGGAAACATAACAGGTGTCATCCAGAGTTTCTCATGTTCGGGCAGCGGTGAGGAAGAGACTGATCCCAGATCTGTGTAAATTGAGCATCGGCTGCAGTGGAAAAAAGCCTGGACCGAGCTGGACGACTGGAGAGTACAGGTTGTCTGGTCTTGCAGTTCTGGGTTTAGTTTTGTGCCCGAGCCGAGAGTATGGGATCAATTAGCTGTGGTTCCCCAAGCTGGGAGGGAGGATGTGGGTGAAGTGGATCTGTTTACGTGTGCGGGCGTGGGGTAAATGGGGAGCAGTTGTGGGGCCATTGGCGGGGTGGAGGGAGGTCGGGGATGTGGGTTATCGGACGTTGACTCACCCAGGAAGATGGGTCCCAGGACAAATTAAATCGTAAACCACGGAGGAGTTGGTCCATTGAATCAGACAGTATCCGTGACCTTTCAGGAAGCAACAATTCTCTTTTCATATTAATTACTGTCTAATCTTCCTGTTAACATTGTGTTTGTCACAAAGCCCCAGAATCTGGTAACAGCAGAATGGCAGGAAGCAGAGGGTGATGGTGAACGGCTGTTCATTGGACTCGAGGCCAGTGTCTCGTGATGCTCCCCACGGTTATACCTATTGTTACTTGTCATCTATATCAATCATTTGGTTGGGAATATACAGGGTGTATGTAGTAAGTTTGAACATGGAACATAGAAATATAGAGCGCATTACAGGCCATTCAGCCCACAATGTTCTGCTGACCTTGTAACCCACTCTAGGAACAGTCTAGAATTACCCAACTGTATAACATTGTTTTTCTGAGCTCCATGTACCTATCTGAGAGTCTTTTAAAAAACACTTTTGCGTCCGCCTCCACCACCGTCGGCAGCAATTCATTCCAGACCCACCACTGTGTGCGGAAAAACTCCCCTGACATCCCCCCTCTACCTGCTTCCAAGCTCCTTAAAACTGTGCCCCCTCATGTCAATCATTTCAGCCCTGGCAAAAAATCTCTGGCTATCCACATGATCAAAACATGTCATCATTTTATACAGCTCTATCAGGTCATCTCTCATTCTCCGTCACTACAAGCAGAAAAGGCCCAGCAAGTTTGCAGCGAGTAAGTTCAAAGAATTACTTTTTTTGAAAGTTATTATGTATAAACTCCCCCCTCTGTTTCCATCTCCCCACTCAGAAGTGCCCAAACGCTACTTCACAGGGTGGAAGACCTTGAAATGAGCAAACACTGAGGGAATGTGAGTGACTTTAAAGAGCTGGGATACTGACAGCACATCACCAGAGCTGGAGTGATTGCATCTGGGTCTGACAGAGGCATAACTGGTACTTCTGGGTACATTCAGTCTCACTCCAACTATTTCCTATCTTCCTTTGTACAGGTATATAATGTCTAAAGGACCAGTATCAGAGTAAATGAGACTCACCAAACTTTCTGCTGACTGAATCAATGGAATCTCTGAGTCAGATGGGTTCTCTCCAGTCGGTGCTCTCAATCCTCGGGCTGCTTCACTTGTTGCCGTTCCCTCGTCTTCAGTCGTGGTTTGCTTCCCATTGTGGGTTTTTATTCCAATAAACCTCTCACTGCAGGTCTAACTTTAACCAGAGAGATAATGAAGCACGTTAACAATACAAAGGAGAACAAAACATGACTGCTCAATGTTCCTAAAAATAAGACTCACTGAAATTTAAACATTAAGACAAATATAATGATCTGAGTGAACAAATCTGTAATTGTCCCTCACATGTTACAAAACCTGATATGGGACACAAAGGATCCATCATTCAGTCATGGTAGGGCCTAAGACACAGGAACAGAATTAGGTGATTCGATCCATCTGGTCTGCCCACCACTCAACCAGGGCTGATTTTATTCCAACTCCATGTTCCTGCTTTCCTCCTGTAACCCTGCCGCTACTTGGAACTATCACAAATATATTAATATCTGCCATAAATATACCCAAATTCCAGTTTCAGCCAATCTCTGTGGCAACAAATACCACATGTAAAGGGGGTTTCTTCTTTTTCTTTGTTACTGCGTATGTTAATCAAAATGGCTTCTTTGCTTTGTTAAAAGCAGGAATGCTTCTTTGTTGCGAGAGACTGCTGGAAGCTTGTTTGGTTTAAAAGTTACTGATCACAAGAATTGTATTCCTTTGTAAGCCATTTTGATTAACATACGCATTAATAAAGAAAAAGAAGATGCCCCCTTTACACACAGATCAGTCACCCTTTACTTAAGACATTCTCCTTCTCTCAATTTTAAGGGAAAGCATCTTTATTCTGAGACTGGGCTGTCAGTTCCCAGACTCTCCATCTAATGGAAACATCCTCTCCATGTCCACTGTAACCAGGTTCTTTCAGCATTTTGGTAGGTTTCCTCAAACAAGCACCAACACAGCCCCTACTGTCCTTCTGAACTCCATTGAGCACAGACCCAGAACCAGTGACTAACAGACAGGTGACAGTGAGGGGAAGTATGCAAAATGGTTTGAACACTGAACCCCTGGGTCCAATTCTATTGCTGCAAACATTTAATGACCTCCTCTCGATGTGAGGGATGGTATAGGAACTCATTCTCACCTCAGATTAGCAGTCATTGCCTCCAAAGGAACCCCAGAAACAAACAGCAGAGACCAGACCAGAAATACTCGTTTAACACCTCATAAGCCCGAGCAGCTCGAGCCATAGATCCATTTTACCTTGATCAAAATTCGTGATAGGGTCACACGTACCACTGACCTAACCCAGAATCCTCACACTTCGTCCCCACATCGGGGATTTCCCCACAACCAGGGGTTTCCAGCAACCCGAGACTTGTGATTCATTGTGGAAGGAGGAACATTCAGCCCGATCTGCAGAAGTACTGTCCTGGTCAAATCTCAAAAACTGACAATTCCATCTTCCCGGAGTCTACATCCCAGGTTTACAGCCCAAGCACCAATTTCCCAGGACTCCCTTGCGGCCGGTACAATGCTGCAGTGTGTCCGCCATTCAGAGTTCAAAAGCTGACACTCCTGCATCAACCTATGGCAGAATGGGAACCTGATAATCCTTTGACTGGGCCAGATATTGGGCTGGAAAACCAGGGCGTGGGTCACCAGCAGGCAGGAATACGTTTCACATTGTCTCGAGCAGATAAACTGAAAGCATTTTATCATTATCCGATTGTTAAATGAGATCTTGCCCAGCACAATTGGCCGTCGCATTTCCTGTGGGCTAACAGGAATAACAGGCTTTTCAGTTCAAATTGAAATTAAATACTGGAAACTCGGTACATCAGATTGGATCTGTGGAAAGAGAAACTGTGGAAGACTCACTATCACTGCCCGATCTGTTGAACGGTTTCAGCATTTTCTCTTTTTACTTTAAACGATGCACAACTATTGACTGATTACAAGCTGTTTGTGACGGCATGAACAAAGTTGCACAAATTTAATGCCCACATTCATCAGTTTTCTCTTCATTCCAACACAGGGTTAATACAGTCGACACAGTGAATGTTCACAACATCCTCCCCACCCCACTATCAGGCTGTTCCATCTGCTCCCGAGGCCACTAACTCTCAATGAGAGGAAATGACCAGAGAGCGATTAAAATGTGCACCACTCCCTGTAGATCCTGGCTGTTCCCGGTAACAGGAAAATTGCCTCTCCAAACATGACCAAAACAGGAAATATCAGACTCAACTTTAAATACTGGGTGGTTCCGTCTGGCAAAGAATAACACAACGGCCATTTGGTAACTTTGAAACTAAAATTGTAGTGACTGTCTTTATCCTTCCTTATTTTGCATTAAATAAATCTTCTGGCAGTTCAGGTAACAAACACCGATTTCAGAAATAACTCGGTAGAAGAGAGTTTGGCGATATTTATCATCGAGGTGGTGGGATGCAAGCTGGACCGAGGTTGAACAAGATGGGCAGGGATTAAGCAGATGGAACGGGGGGGGGGGGGGGGAGCAGGGATCAAGGACGATCATTGACGGTCCTCCAGCAATGCACAGACACTGAATTAACAGTACATGCTACTATGTACTAAAATGACAAAGATAGAACAACAGGAACTTTAGCATTTACCCTTCTCCCCGAACCAACTTTTATCAACACACCATAGAAAGTATCCACACGTTCGGAGTGACCCGGACAGACCCCGATAGGTTTTGTCGAGGAAGCAGGGTGAGATCGCGAGTTCGGGAAAGTTAACGGGACTCACTGACCAGCATCGGTCGGGACCGGACTCAGTACTCACCGCATGGATCTTGTCGGTCTCGCTCCGCAGAGAATCATCCGTTCCACCCCCGGCTCTCCGTCCGAGGCGGCGAGCAAACTCTGCCGAGCAGGATTCCGCAGAAAATAAGCCGCACCGTACCCGCTTGAACAGAGACAAAGTAAAAGATTCACAACCCATCCCGGGGATGTGAGAGTGCGCAGTGTGCTTATTGCGTCATCAGAGAGGGGGCGGGGCCTCGGAGACAAACACGCAGATGCTGCCGATCTGCAGTAAAACATGATCACGTAACGGTGGAGGGTCTCCCACGTGACCGGTGACTGTTCCTCGCCCCTCACACACTGCCCGAAACATCGGCCTCATTTCCTACATTATTTCACATTCACAGATCTCCCATCTCAGACACACGTTTCTGCCCGATCCTCATTTCCTCGATCATGGAATTAATTTCCATCTTCTGCAGCCCCGTGTTGCCCCAATCACTCACCTCCCACCTCGTCACTATTTTCACCTTCCCACCTCCATCTCACCTGGATCCACCTCTCACTCCTCAGCTCCTGCCCCATCCCCACCCCTCACCTCTTTTCTTTGAATATTCCCCGTCCACTCTCAGTCCAGAGGGAGGGTCTCGGCCAGAAATGTTGACGGTCCATTTCCCTCTACAGATGCTGCCCGACCCACTGAGTTCCTCCGGCAGTTTGTTCTTTGGTCTGTATAACCCGTGTCAGTATGGGGAACGGGTTATGACACCATATCCCAGGTACAATCTCAACAAAGTACAAATAATTGTCACTTTGCCCGAACGATAGGCCCCGCTTGCAGGTCAACAGTCTGCCGGTGTTTCCCCCAGTGTGGTGAATCCCTCTGCTCGACACCACCGTGGGCTCAGACATTTCCACAGATGAGCCCCTCCTGTCCCCACCGGGACAAACATCCTGTCCGCCCCCTCTCTCACCATCTTCATCCTTCCAATAAAATCCCTTCTCTCTCTCCCTCCCCGGGGAACCGGCATCAAACCGACGGGCCGAGTGGTCTTCTCCTAGTTCTCAGCAATACCTGGCCGCAGTTGACGCTTCACAAAAGTCCCAACTTCCATCAGGGGGAAATGGAAATAAATCTAAAAATGGGACATTTACTTTAAGATTTGTTCCGCTCTGATTCAGAGTTTGTGCGAGAGCGGGTGATGGATTTAGAGGGGGTAAAGCCCTCTACACTGCTCCGCTTCCGCTATTGGGTGTAACCACTGATTGATATTCCTGCGCACCAATACGAAGAGCGCAGCGCCTGAGGCATTGGTTTTCAGCGGAGGGGGAGGGGATAGTCACGCGATTGGTAGCTCAGCCGTTAAACCGATAAACCTCGAGCACAGCAGCGCGTGGGTGATGTAAGACACCACGCGCGTGACGGCAGATCCCGGTGCGGGGAGCCCATGTGTGACGTCAGGCTCGTGGGGGTGTGATGTCATCTGTGGCGGAGCGCCGGTATTTAATAGCACCGTAATGGAAGTTTCTTATGATTTCAGTGGGACAACAACATTAATCACGGGTTTCATCACTGACTCCAGTGTTGTGGGATGGAAAGTCCCCTGTTATGTGTCCGGCTCTGCCGTGTTGTTGGTGGAGTGGGCAGCGTGGTGTTTGTCTCGATTCGGGTCACAACACCAGAATTGCCAGCGGGGTCCACACACAGTGTATTAGTCAACAGAAAACCTCTCGTCCCTGCAGTCTTTGTCTCCTGGTAAACTCAACACCCTGACAGTGCGGACCATAGATATCCCCTCCTCTCAGAGTCAGGGGATCATTCATACAGCTGATCGCTGAGAAGAATTATATTTATTGGTCATTAAAGTTCACCCAGATCCGTTTGGACGGATTTGATGTGGAGTTCGGGGTGTCACAGTGAAAGGGCCGGACGGCCGAACTCTACCCGTTGTACAAACATCCTTCCAGGTGAGGCGACACAACACCTGTGAATTTTCCGGGGTCGCCTGTTGTGTCCGCTGCTCCCGATGCGGCCGCCTCTACACTGGTGACACCGGCTCCTCCGCAGTTGTGCCGGGTAGGAATATTTTTTAACGGGTGTCAATATTTTTCTTCCCTTTTGTGCGGGAGTGGTGGGTTTTTTGGGGTTGATAATCAGGATGCCGTCCTTTTTGATACGGGGGGTGGGGAGGGAGTTCCATTTTTTTTCTCTCTGACCGACTTTCATGCTTTCATTGTTTCGTGGTTCTCTGGAGAAGAAAAAACAAAGCGCTGGTTATGGAATACTGCTTTGAGAATAAACTAACCGTTGAACCATCCGCTCCGATCGGGACTTCCCAGTGCACAAACATTTTCATTCCGATTTCCATTCCACCGTGTCAGCCCAACTTGTGCCTCAGGCTCCAGGATCACTAACGCAGGAGGGTTCAACTGGAAACGTTGACTGTTGATTCTTTTCGATAGATGTTGCCCGACCTGCTGAGTTCCGCCAGCATTTTGTTTGTGATGCTTTGGATTTCCAGCATCTGCAGACTTTGTCACGTTTGCGATCTACCTCTTCGTTGTCCCTCCCGCCTCCGGCCACTGGGACCTCCGGCCACGGCTGGTGCAGCCCAGAAGCTCCTGCTAAACGCAAGCAGAGTGCCGACCGTAGCTATTATTCTGTCCAGGCGTCCGTGAAGAAGGGTCTGATCTCGGGTTTGTGGAAAACGGGGGCCGGTTGGTGTGGAATCACAACTTTGTGGGCCGAAGGGCCTGTATTGTGCTGTAGGTTTTCCATGTTTCTATGAAAAGTACCGGGAACGAGCTCTGCCGGACGGCTGGAGGCTCCGGGCTCTCCGATCCCGCAGCCCCGGTTTTAGCTTTGCGCCCGAGCCCGGGCTGTGGGATCAGTTAGTTGTGGTTCCCGGGCTCGGTGGGGTTTAGGGTGAAGGGGATCTGTGTGTGTGTGTGGGTAGAGGTTATAGGTGGACTGTAGTCGGGTGGGGGATGGGTGTGGGGCTGATGTTGTGAGAAAGTGGGATGATCGGACGTTCCGTGACCCGGTTCAAATAAAGTTGTAAACAGGGGAGGATCTGCTCCGTTGTATCGGACGCTCGCGTGTTCTTTCAGGAAGCAGCAATGCTCTCTTCAAATGAATTGTTGTCTAATCTTGCTGTTAACATTATGTTTGTTACAAAGCCCCAGTGTCTGGAAGAGCTGTCACCGTCATGGGCTGTTGGTACAGATTGTGATGGCGGTGGGGTGTCAGTGATCTCTGTATCAGAGAACAACACGGGTTTCTATATCCTCCTGTGAGATATAAATGTCCTCACTGTGGATTCGGATCAGCTGGCATATCTGGAGTTTGCAAAGGGAAAGGGGATAGGGAAGGGGTGAGGAAAAAGTGTTTTAACCAGCAAACCATCGTCCGGGGTGGAGGGGTGCAGGAGCTGTCTGATAGATCGTTTTACAGTAATAGTGTTTTTATATAATCTCACAGACGGTGACTGAGGAAGAAGCTTGTTGAGGGAGGAGACCCGGAGGTGAGCAGGTCAGACACGGTATCAGGAGAGTGACAGTGATGTGATTTCCTGTGTCACGGGTATAGACAGTCGTCTCAAGTGAGGAGTTTGTGCAGAGATGCAGCTTCCCTGGAGGAGGAGGAAAGAGGACACACCAACAGGTGGAACCAGCTGTGGGAAGACATGATTTTTCAGGTCAGATGATGAGCTGAATGTACCATAACCTTCAGACTGAATCAGAAAACCATTCTGAGGGTATTTGAATTGTCAGAGGCAGGGGAGATGTGATCACACGTGCAGAGGGCAGGGGCTGTTTTTCCATCATACCGTCAGTGAGATGGTTCAAGTTACAATGTGCAGGGATGAAATCACGATGTTTGGGGCCGGATTTAATCACTGATTCTGCCGCAGTGAGAGGGTTAGTTTTGCTGTAAGGCAGCAACATTAATGGAAGAAGACACAGGAACTTCATCAATTGCCAGTTGTTTAGCAGAAGTGATCAATTTGTATATTACTTTGACAGAAACAGATACTCACAGTGGTGACAAAGGGGTGCAGTCTGGTTTATTTCAGGTTGGAGAGGGGCGTGGAGTTTTGAAATCAATGCCTTGCGGTGTCCCTATCGTTAATTTAGCATGTCCGGAGTGGTGGATCACACAGCACGGAAACAGGCCTTTGGCCGGCCATACCTGTTCTGACCATCCACTCACTGTCTACACTGGTCCCATTCATCAGCACTTGGTTTATAGCCGACTGTATCTCGGCAGTTTCAATGCTCATCCACTTCGTAAATGTTGTGAAGGGACCTGCCTTCACCACCACCTCGGACAGAGAGTTCCAGATTTCAGCTGCCGTCTGAGTGAAAAATCTCCTCCTCAGATCCCGCTAAACCTGCTCATCCTCTGCTTCAATCCATGCCCTTTTATCTGTGAAACCTCTGTCCCAGCATCGTGGCCTATTTGGGCATCAGTGAGGCCTTTGTTAAGGTTCACATGGTAAGTTGCTGTGGAAAGTCAGATCACACGGGATCCAGGGAGAGCTGGCTCACTGGATGCACAGTTGTTTTGATGGTAGGAAGCAGAGAGTGATGGTGGGAGGCTGTTTATTGGACTCGAGGCCTGGGTTTAGTGAGGTTCCCCAGGGTTACACCACATTGCGCTCATTATTCATTGATATTTAATGATATTTGCATTTGCACAGTTTGTTGAATTCGATGCTCCACTTGATCTTTCATTGCTCCTGTTACTATTCTATAGATTTGCTAAGCGTTCCTGTAGGAAAAACAATCTCAGGGTTGTACGTGGTGACATATATGCACTCTGATAAATAACATTTACTTTGAACATCAACCATTATTGTCATCTAGATCAATAATTTGGTTAAGAATGTACAGGATATGGAGAGTAGGTTTGCAGCAAGTTCAATTACTTTTTCTGAAATATATTCAGTATAATCTCTCTGCTCTGTTTCCCTCTCTGCATTTGACCTCCCCCTCCCTTTATTGTCTTCCCTCTCTGCCCCGTCCTCCCTCTCACCCTGACATTGGACATTCGTTCAGGGTGAAAGTGAATTATTTTCGGGGAGTCTGAAGGGGAATTCTTCACTCAGAGGTTGGTGAGAGTGTGGAATGAGCTGCCAGTGGAAATGGAGGATGTGGGTTTGCTTTAGACACTAAAAGGGAATTTGTGTGAGCACGTGGATGGGAGGTGTATGGAGGCTGTGGTGCAGGTAGATGGAACTGGGCAGTAACAACAAAAACAGGTCGGCATGGACTAGAAGGGCCGAGTGGCCTGTTTCAGTGCTGCTGCTCTCTGTGACTCTAATAATATCTGATTTGTAATTTCCACAGTCAGTACTTTGCTACTTATGACTGAACCCAGACATTTACCCAAACAAGAACCGAAAGACTCTTGGCTGGCTACAGAAAATGTTTACAAGCTGTGATACTTGCCAAAGGGGGTGTCACTCAGTACTGACAATGCAGGGCCCACAAACTTTTGCTTCCGGCCTTTTTCCTTGTTTATTATTTTGAGATTGTAAAAGATGGAACTAAAAGTGTAATCTTGCTTAAAATATTAAAGAAATGAGTCATCTTTAACTTTATGCTTTTTGTAATCAGGTCATCTTTTACTCCCTTAGCTATTCACAGGAATAGAAATTTTGACCGGGGTGCCCAAACTTTTGCATGCCCCTGTATATATCCTGTTCCTTCCAAATTGCTTCCAGAAATTCCAGCCATTGCTGTTCTGTTTTCGTCCCTGCCCATGTTCTTTTAAAATCAATTTTGACCAATTTTTAATCTCATGCCTCTCTAATTCTCTTTATTCCATATCTGACTTTAGCTTCTCCTTCTCTAATGTCGGGGTGAATTTTATCATATTAAGAACACTTACCCCTAAGGGTTCTTTGGACTTAAGTGACCTAATTAATTCCAGTTCATTACAATAATCCAGTATATCTGATCCCCAAGCGGGCTCAACCACGAGCTGCTCTAAAAAAAAACCCATCTCGTAGGCATTCCAGGAATTCCTCCTCTTGAGACCAATAGCATCCTAATTTTCCTAATCACCTGAATGACAATCCCCCATGACTCTGGTAACATCGCCCGTATGGCACACATTTTCTATTTCCCATTGTAATTTGGGGACCTCATTCTTACTATTGTTTGGAAGTCTCTGCAAAATTCCCATCAGGGTTTTTCTTAACATTTGCTGTTCCTTAATGCTACCCACAGATTCTACACCTTCCAACCCTTTACTACCTCTTTCTAATGATTTTATTTAATATTTCACCAACAGAGCCACACAACCCCACTACTCGCTTGTTCCTGGCTTGTTCTTTCAAGAAACATAAGTATCTGGGAAACAAGAGGACCTGCAGATGGTAGAAATCTAGAGAACTACACACAAAGTGCTGGAGGAGCTCAGCATGTCAGGCAGCATCTATGGATGGGAATCAACATTTCAGGTCAAGACCCTTCACCGGGACTCTTGATAGCCACGTATCTGGAATATCAACAACCAAAGAAAATAGAAAGTAGTGCGGAATAGGGAAAACCTTTGACAAAATTTAGTCCAAGGCTTTAAAAAAACTACCAAATAGAGCTCAATAATTAACAAATACAATACAGGCAATAAACATTTTCATCAATACCGACATTGAATTTTTTTAAATAAAAATATCATTGTCCCATTTCAATCAGTAAAAATTAGAATGATAAACAAGAACTTAAGAAAGCTTTAGAAAAGACCATTTACACTCAAACCCACTTAGATTAACACTACCTTGGACAGGAGCAGGAAGAGAAATAACACACATGAAATAAAACGAAATCACACAACAGTCAGATTAAACTTCTAGTTATATGTATTTTCATCAAAAATGAACTGGATTCAGCACTCCATGTGTGTATATGCAATCGTGATAAGAAATACAGAGCAGAAAACTTAAATGAGAGGTCAACTCAGAAAAATGAATCATCACTCTGGAAGAAAACATGAACCAGTGGAATGAGCATGACCCCTCCACGGGAGACATCCCAACGATCTGAGCAGACTAGATGGTGACAAGGAAGCACCGAGCACCTGACTGAGAGTTGGAGATCTCTTCCCAGAAACAGAGGAGTTCCTTGCGGAAATACAGGACAAGGTGTTTAAGAAAAAGAAAAAAATCTGAAATACATGCAATACAAGCAAACAAGACACTAAACGCAGAAAATGCCACGAGAATCCAGACACAATCCAACACATTCCAGGATCCTGCAGTAGTTGAACTCAATCTGATTACTTATGCAGGTAAAATCAAGTGGCAAAAATCATTCACCAAAATCTTGCTTTAAAACACAAACTGATGAATGACCACGGTAACTTCATTAAGGCACAATGACTTCAAGCCTGATTCAGTTAAGGACATAATCTCACAATTTATATGATAATCAATACATTGTTTCAGATAGGATCATCTCAAATAACCATTCAGATATAATATTACAGGATAAACAAGCAGTAGGTATAACCATTCTCAACACACACATGTGCTTCGACCAATGGGGCCCCTCACCACAGGCATTTTTCGTCAGTCAGGTAACCAAGTTATTTCGTCTGCCAATTAGCGCCCAAATGTTGCTACTCTGTCATCCATTGCCATGCCCCACTGTTGAGTCCTTTTTCCTCATCATACGTTCTTAGTCCATCCATCGCCCAGAGTCCCAAACTCTGCCCTGTGCAGACCCACCTCTGGTTTCTGACCCTGCTCCTTCGAACATCCAACTTATGGGTTCCCATTCCAATTTAAGTCTTTAGAGGACAGTGGCGTTTCCAACAACCCTTTAAAAGCAGGGAAAATGAGTCATAATGTGGAAATGAGTTGTGATTAAGGAGGTTAACGAACAATGTCATTCTTCATCAGCCCAGAGATTAGAACTGCAGTCATCTCGACTTCCTCAGTCTGCAGAGAATTCAAGGGAAACGACAGGGGAGGATTCAGATGGACGGATGTGGAACAGATTCACTGGCCGGGTTCAGCAGGCCTGAGTACACCAGTTGTGTTATAAATTCACTAAGTACCAAACACAGTTTTTTTTTATTAGTTTTTTTATACATTTTCTACATAGCTACAGATAAAAAAAAGCCCGGATCAAAATGAAGAACATTGATACAGTGCAAAAATAAACATACAATAATAATATGATACGAAGAAAGATAATTGAGAAAGCAGCCAAATTGAAGACATGTAAAATTAGTGTCCTCCCCAAGCCCCGCAACAAAAAAAAAACTCCAGACCAACCACAACACAATATAGAGAATATAAATCAGGACAATCAAACCCCCGAACTGTGAATACACTTAGCAATAGAAGGTATTAATGCCTACTACCAAAAAAAAGGAGCTGAAAGCAAGGGACCGAAAAAAAACCTTAGTCAAGAGGAAGGTTATGAAAGTACTCAATAAAAGGTCCCCAGACCTTATGGAACTTTAAATCCGAATTAAGGACTGAATAATGATTTTTTTCAAGGTCTAAGCAGGCCATGATATCGTTAAGCCATTGAGCATGTGTGGGCGGGGCAACATCTCTCCATCTAAGGAAGATTAAACGCCTAGCCAGGAGAGAGGCAAAAGATAATATTCGACACTGAGTCAAACTCAGACGTAAATCTGTCTCACCCCCGAAACCAAACAAAGCAATTAAAGGGTTAGGTTCTAGGTGGTGATTCTGAATATACGATAATGTTATGAAGACATCTTTCCAAAATTTCTCCAGCTAGGACAAAGCCATTACATATGAATGAGAGAGGCCTCGCCCCTTTTGCATTTATCACAAAGCGGACTGATGTTACAGTAAAACCGAGATCATTTGGATTTAGACATATGGGCTCTATGAACAATCTTAAACTATAAAAGGCAATGGCGAGCACACAGCGAGGTTGGGTTAACCGATTTGAGATTCGAGTTCCAAGTCTCATCGGATAAAGAGGTATTTAAATCATCCTCCCATGCCATTTTAAGTTTATCCACAAGGGCACGTCGTAGGGCTGCTAATTTATCACGAATAAATGATATTAAAACTTTACCTAGTGGATTAATAGAAAGAAATAAGTCCATAACATTTTTCTCAGGCATTTCAGGGAAGTTAGGGATTAAAGGAGTAATAAAGTGTCTAATTTGGAGATATCTAAAAAAATGAGCATTAGGCAGATTAAACTTAGCAGAGAGCTGTTGAAAAGAGGCAAAGCGATTATCAATAAAAAAATCTTCAAAATGTCTAATGCCCTTCCTATACCAATCATGGAAGGCTGAGTCATATGCAGTAGGTAAAAAAAAAAAGGTGATTATGTAAGATAGGGCTAGAAAAGGAAATACCATGGAACCCATAAAGTTTCCTAAACCGAGCCCATATACGCAAAGTGTGTCTGACAAGAGGATTAACTATTAATCTGGACAAACTACTAGGGAGTACGGTGCCGAGAAATGCAGAGATAGATAATTCTTCAGTGGAGCTCAACTCCATTGCCACCTATTTAGGGCACTCGGGTTGGCCATGGAAAAAAGACCAGAAGGTAGCACAACATATATTGGCTGCCCAATAATATAAACAAAAGTTAGGTAAAGCCATGCCACCATCTTCTTTAGATTTTTGGAGATAAACTTTGTTAATTCTAGAGCGCTTATTCTTCCACAGATATGTCAAAATAACAGAGTCTAAGGAATCAAATAAGGATTTAGGAATAAAAATTGGGATTGATTGAAATAAATATAAAAGTTTAGGGAGAACATACATTTTAACAACATTAATACGACCTACCAAAGACATAGATAGAGGTGACCAATGTAACAGACTCTGTTTTATAGTATATGAAAGATTGGCAAAATTTTCACGAAAGAGATCTTTAAACTTCCTTGTGAATATAATCCCAAGATAAGTAAATTGATCGTGGACTACTTTAAAGGGGAGATCACGAAATGTTAATTCTTGTGCTTTTTTATTAATTGGGGAAAGTTCGCTCTTATGTAAATTAAGTTTATATCCAGAGAACTGGCTAAACTGGTCAAGAAGTGAAAACATTGGAGGTAAGGATGTAGACCGATTTGAAAGAAAAAGTAATAAGTCATCAACATAAAGAGAAACTTTATGCTCAACACCCCATCTCCAAATCCCGGTCAGTTCAGGACAATTTCGAAAAGCTATCGCCAAAGGTTCTATAGCCAAATCAAAGAGAAAGGGACTTAAAGGGCATCCATCCCTGACGGGTGCCACGTTTGAGGTTAAATAACTGGGATTTCTGAGATTTTGTTAAAACAGAGGCAGTCGGACACAAATACAGCAATTTGATCCAAGAGATAAAACTTTGACCGAAGTCAAATTTTTTCTAAAACTGCAAAATGGTAGTTCCACTCTATACGATCAAATGCTTTCTCCGCATCAAGGGAAATAACACATTCAGGAATCCCAGTTGGAGGTGAATATAAAATGTTAAATAAACGCCGAATGTTAAAAAAAAAGGAAGACGGTTTTTAATAAAACCAGTTTGATCATCAGAAACAATAGAGGGAATAAGTTTCTAATCTATGCCAAAACTTTGGCCAAGATTTTAACATCAACATTAAGCAATGAAAACGGCCTATACGAGGAACACTCTGTTGTGTCTTTACCCTTTCTAAATAAAAGAATAATAGAAGCCTCATTGAAAGAGGGTGGCAATTTGCTGTAGTTAAACGAGTCAGATAATACTGAAAGTAACTGAGGGGAGAGAAGTGAAGAGAATGATTTATAAAATTCTATGGGGAACCCATCAGGTCCTGGAGATTTCCCTGAGGACAATGCAGAAATTGCAGAAGATATTTCTTCTAATGATATAGGTGCATTAAGTTTGGCTTTAAAATCAGATGAAAGTGAAGGAATATTCAGATTATTTAAAAAATGATCGATAGAGATATTGTCATTTAATGATTCAGAGGAATAAAGTCGAGAATAGAATTTTTTAAATGCGTCATTGATTTCTAAGTGATCCGATATAAGGTCTCCATTCTCCTTCCGGATCTTTGTAATATGTTGCTTGGCTTTGGAATGCCTCAGCTGATTGGCTAGAAATTTACCAGATTTGTCACCATGAATATAAAAACCACTCTTACTTTCAAGAAGTTGGCGTTCGACAGATTGAGTGGACAGAAGATTAAATTTAGTTTGAAGTTCTACACGTTTCTTGTATAGTTCAAGATTCTTAGTTTGCGCATAGAGTTGATTCAACTCTTTAATCTGATTAATGAGGTATAATCAATCTGCACAGGACTTTCTATTAAGAATTGCTGTATAGGAGATTATTTGACCCCTCAGATACGCTTTCATGGCATCCCAGACAATCTGGGATGACACTTCAGGTGATGTATTGGTGTTAAAATAAAAGGTTATCTGATCTTTGATAAATTTTAGAAAATCATCATCCAATAGTAAAGTCTTATCAAACCGCCAGTGTTTATTCCTCTGAGGAAGGCCAGGAAAATTTAAGGACAGAGTAATTGGGGCATGGTCAGAAATCAGTATACTCTGATAATCACAAGAATAGACAAATGGAATGAGTTGATTGTCGAGTAAGAAGTAGTCAATTCTAGTAAAGGTATGGTGAACATGTGAAAAAAAAGAATAATCTCTCTCAGTAGGATGAAGGAAACACCATGTATCAGAGATATCATAATTAGAGAGAAACGATTGAATAGCTGAGGCAGATTTAGTAGGTGGAAGACAGAGTTTAAAATAGAACTGGTTTATTTGTCTCAGATCCAGAATATTAAACTGCAGTTCCATTAAAGGTGAATGTGCAGCAGAAAAAAACTCCTCCAATGCCCAGTGACCATGGTGCAGAACTGGGTGTGGTGAGCAGCAGCAATAATTGCAGAGTTCAGCACCGACAGTCACTCCCAAAATTGCATTCAGCAATGGTGATAGACTAATATCCAGCATGCAGCTCATTGAAACTTTCTCCCCAGTTTGAACCCGGTAGTGTGTCACAAGTGTAACACACTGTAAGGATTCAATTGCTGATGTAATGGCCTCTCTGTAATGTTTCACTGCTGAGGTAATGGTTTCTCTGCAGCAGCAATGTATAGGTTACAACTAGAGATGACAGGGTTTTGGAGTGCGAGGCTATCCAATGACAGAAATGTTCTTCCTTGTGAGTCTGGAAGAGAGATTTTCATGGCCTTTTGCTGGGGAGAGATGAGAAGACTTGAATGGAGAGAGTGGGCCCTTTTTCTTTTTTTTTGTTTTCTTTACTGACCCTTTATTCAAAGTAAGAATTATAAATCTTAATAGTGTAATCACATATTATGTACCATTTGTTACTTCAGGTTTCACACAGACGCAAACCTATAAAACTACCAGCAACAATTGAACACACTTGGGAGTAGGGTTTTGCAGTGAACAAACACTATTTTAGTGGTAACTACTAATAATAGTGAACTTAAACCAGATAATCCAAGGGTTAGCAATGTTATGCATATATAGGTGTAAATACAGGTTTCCCCCTGTATCTAAAGCTAGAGCGTTCCTATGAAACCATTTGTAAGCCGAAATGTCATGAAGCGAAGAAGCAATCACCATTAATTTAAATGGGAAAAGATTGTGGATGTTCCCAGGCCCAAAGAATAACCCACCAAATCATACCAAATAGCACATAAAACCTAAAATAACACTAACCTATAGTAAAAGTAGGAATGATAAGTATACACACTATATAAAGTAGAAATATTGTATGTACGGTGTAGTTTCACTGAAAATCCAGAAGATAGTGAACTGAAATTGATTTGGAGAGAAAAAAAAATCGGCACGTGCACGCATGCATACACAACTGCCGCACAAGGCTTCACGGTCACGGTAGTCTTTCTCGGGGTAAACTCACATATAAAGCTGGCATCATCTTTATCGTAAAAGCGAAAATCCTATTTGGTTAGAAAAAACAGGTACTAACGTAGGTCTTTCATAACAATGAGCTGTTGTAAAGCAAACGTCCGAAAAACGGGAGCCACCTGTATATAAAATCCAAAACCTAGGTGGTAAACGATATAGTCAATAGACAATAGGAAATAGGTGCAGAAGTCGACCATTCTGCCCCTCGGGTCTTCACCGCCAGTCTTACGATGATGTGGTAGATTCAATTTAGTTCACAAGATTGGACGGGGATGGAGGGAGGGAAGGAGAGGGCGAGGGTGAGGGAGATGTAATCCAAGTAAACAGGTGTTGTCGACCTTTTCCAATGCCCATCAAATCTTCCAAGTTAGCCAGACGTGACCAACTCAAGAGCACCTTCTTCAAGAGAAAGTCTACCAACCCAGGCAAGGGTTAGACTCACCGGTAGATCCCACAGGGTCGCTCTTACACGCACTAACAGCCACAGATCGATTCTTCTTTATCAATCCTCAAATCCCACCCTTGTGGGTACAAGAATGTCCAACTAGCAGAAACTTTCATCACTAGCCTTTGAGCGTCTGCGTGTCCTGCGAGAAAAGCAGTTACGTGTGTTTAAATACCGTTGTGCTGAACACCATCTGTCCATCACGTAGCTCCGCCCCCTCTCTCTGTAAGAAGTCGCTTGCTTGTTCTGTGTCGGTAGAGGATCATTCTGACCTTGCTTAACCACACAGAACATAAACATTAGCTGGTCACCATAGCAACCCAGCACTTCTGTAGAAATCTAACAGCGTGTCCAAAGTCAGTCTCGGTTCTCTTTGCATTTTAAAGAGACAGTTCACAGAAAGGGGACACATCACTCACTATCCACCCAAACGAGATTCTTCAGTTTGGCCAGACTGGGGTGGGCAGGCTATAACCCCCTCTGTTAAGCTGCCAGCAGAACTGAGAGCTACATAAGATTAGATGACTGAGTGAATCGCTTCCTACATTCACAACCGGTGAATGGCCTCTCCCCAGTGTGAACTCAGTGATGCACACTTGTTGATTTGGCTGAGAGAATCTTTTCCCAAAGTCTGAGCAGATCGGTCTCTACCCAGTGTGAAGTCGCTGGTGTGCCTTTAGGATGGATGACTGAGTGAATCCTTTCCCACAGTCTGAGCAGGTGAACGGCCTCTCTCCAGTGTGAACTCGCTGATGTACCTTCAGATGGGATGAGCAAGTAAATCCCTTCCCACAGTCCGAGCAGGTGATTGCCCACTCTCCGGTGTGAACTCCCTGGTGTGCCTTCAGTTGAGATGTCTGAGTGAATCCTTTCCCACAGTCTGAGCAGGTGAACGGCCTCTCTCCAGTGTGAACTCGCTGATGTATCTTCAGATGGGATGACGAAGCAAATCCCTTCCCACAGTCTGAGCAGGTGAATGGCCTCTCTCTGGTGTGAACTCGCTGATGTACCTTAAGTTGAGGTAATTCGGAGAATCCCTTCCCGCAGTATGAATGGCCACTCTCTGGTGTGAACTGACTGGTGTTTCAGTAACTTATATGACGAAGTGAATCCTTTCCCACAGTCTGAGCAGGTGAATGGCCTCTCCCCAGTGTGAACTGACTGGTGTCTCAGTAAGTGAGCTGATGAAGTGAATGCCTTGCCACAGTCCGAACAGGTGAACGGCTTCTCCCCAGTGTGAATTCTTTGGTGTACCTTCAGTTGAGATGACTGAGCGAATCCCTTCCCACAGTCTGAGCAGTTGAATGGCCTCTCTCCGGAGTGAACTCGCTGATGTATCTTCAGTCGAGATAATTCAGTGAATCGCTTCCCACAGTCTGAGCAGGTGAACAGCCACACTCCGGTGTGAACTGACTGGTGTCTCAGTAACTGATATGATGAAATGAATCCTTTCCCACAGTCTGAGCAGCTGAATGGCCTGTCCCCAGTGTGAACTGACTGGTGTCTCAGTAACTGAGATGACTGAGTGAATCGTTTCCCACAGTCCGAGCAGGTGAATGGCCGCTCCCGAGTGTGAACTCGCTGGTGAGCCATTAGGTCAGATGACCGAGTGAATCCTTCCCCACAAATTCCTCAGATGACCAGCCTCTGCCCAGTGTGAACTGACTGGTGTGTCCACAGGTGGGAAGACCAACTGAATCCCTTCTCACTCACAGGACAGGTGAATGGCCTTGCCCAGTGTGAACTCGCTGATGTACCTTTAGTTGAGATGACCGAGTGAATTCATTCCCACTGTCTGAGAAGATGAATGGGCTCCCCTCCATGTAAACTAACGGTCATGCCAGTTGGTCAGATGATCGAGTGAATCCCTCCCCACAGTCTGAGTAGGAAGGACGGTCGATTGAATCCCTCGCTCCACTTCTTAAATATCTGGACAGAGACAGCAAAACTGCTGTGTTGTGTTCGAGATTCCCGTAGTCAAATTCCTTGCCATTTTTAACCTGTAAAAAGATTTACAAAATCCATCAATGGATATAGGACAACATTTCAAATGAGATTACTTGAGTGTCAAGGTGTGAGCTGGCATCACACTGTTACAGTGAATTTTAACCCAAGTTGGAGAGAGAAATCACCTCCTGACTGGGCAGAGTGCTGGTATCTGGAATGACCATCAAACTCTCCGATGCTCTTCCTGTCTCTATAAGAATGGGGCATTTCTGCCGTCTCCAATCTGTGACCTGGCTCAGTTTGACTCTCTCCATTGGTATTATTCCCGGCTCCTGCTGAGCTGCATGGGTGCCTGGCCCCACAGTAACTGAAACACTCTCACACAAATAGCCTGCAATCCATTCCATGCACCCACAACTCTCAGTGTAAATAAAGTTACCCCTGACATCCCCTCCATATCAACTTTCAAGCACCTTAAAACTATACCCCCTCACGTTAGCCATTTGAGCCCTGGGGTAAAAACCTCTGGCGATCCACACGATCAGTGTCCCTCATCATCCTATACATCTGAAAAAGGCTTGAAACATAAACAAAGATATTATACATTTCTTTGAGGATTTGTTGGGAATAGACAACATTATGACAGTATAGATAGGGTACAGGTAAGCAGCTTTTTCCACTGAGGATGGGTGCGATGACAACCATAGGTCATGGGTAAGCGGGGAAGTGAAAATTTAATGGGAACATTTGGAAAAGCTCTTTACTGAAATGGTCGTGAGAGCATGCAGTGAGATGCCAGCACAAGTGGTGAATATGAGTTCGGTTTCACCATTTAAACGAAGTTTGGATGGGAGCCTGGATGGTAGGGGTATGGTGGGCGATGGTCCCGGTGCAGTTAGTTGCATTAGACAGTTTAAATGTTTGTTTGGCATTGACTGGATTGGGCAAATAGCCTGTTTCCGTACTGAACTTCTCCATGTTTCTGTGACAGAGAAGCTGGCCAAACTTGTTTGGAAGGGAAAAGGTAGGAGAGACAACGGAGCAGCAATGGCTGGAGTTTCTGGGAGAATTCAGGAGCTGAGTGATCGATACATCCCAATGAAGTGGAAGCATTGTAAAGGCAGGAAGACACAACTGTGGCTGAAATGAGAAGCCAAAACCAACATAAAAGCCAAAGAGAGGGCATTCAAAAGAGCAAAAACTATTGGAAGCTTTTAGAAACCAACAGAAGACGACTAAAAATAAGTCTGATGAGCTCGAGGGTGGAATTATGCTACTGTTGTCATTAATGAGTCTTGGTAGCACCCAACAATCTGAGGCATTTAGAGGAACAAAATATCGGGGGCCTCAATATCTCTTGAAAACCAAGGTTCCCTGCACCAGTTACCTGTCAACATACAAACTCTACACTCTCAAAAATGTCTCTTCTGAAGGCCTCCCGCTTACCAAGTACTCCTTTGCCAGAAAACGGCCTATCCCAAACCACACTTGTCAGGTCCTTTTGACACCATCAAAACTGACCTTTCATCCCCTCTGTTCTGTTCTCCTAACTAACGAATCCCCTATCACCCGTTTGACTTTCCTCTGCCAGGTAATCCCTCCCTCCCCAACAGTTTGTAAAGCGGCCCACCTGGCAGTTGTGTGAGATGGCAACAAGAGTACTCTGCGATGGCTATTTAACTTCATTCCCCTTCATGTCTCTCAACCAGTTTCCTGTGTCCTGCACCTTAGGTGTAACTCACCTCTCTTCATGTCATATCTATCACCCCCTCCAACTGGTGAATGATCCAAAATTCATCCATTTTCAGCTCCAATTCCTCAAAGTGCAGCTGGGTGCACATCTTGTAGGTGAGGGTGTCAGGGACACTGGAGTTCTCCACACCAATGTCCCCTCTAATTTGTAATCACCAGTGTGCACATAAATCTTGTACTGTGCATTTTTTTACCCAGTGACGAAAGGTGAATTTCTCAACTGGTGATGTAAAAGATTTTGTTCCCTTTCTCCCAGTTCCTCATCCTTGCATTTAGATAGCTGGAGCTCAGCTGTGTCTGAGAGATCCATCGGTTCCCATTCCCACATCAGCCGGGAGCTCCCCGGGGCCCGTGTACGGATCGTGAGGCTGAGAGAGAGGGAAGAGAGCAGGACTGTCCCGGGATTGCGGACTGTGATGTCCAGGTTTCACAGGAATCGTTCTGAAGTCGGTGTTTCAGAGAAAAACACGGAGAATCACTCTTACCTCAATCCGACATTTTCAAGCCTTCAGTGTACTATGCGCATGCGTGACACTCGGGGACGTCCTCAGCCTGACGCCTGCGCATTTCATCGGTGCCTCAACGACGGCGAAATTTTTAACTCATGGCCCTATGGGTAATCACGGTGCCATTAAATATTTGTGCAGTTACCGGTTCAAGGTCCATACCTTATTTTTTTCGTGTGTATCGAAAAATCTGCAGCTGTTTTAACGCAGAAAGCGGCTCCCATAAGCAATATACTCAATATCAACGCGTATCTAATGCCAAAGTAAAATGCAGTTATAAAACACAGGAGATTCTGCAGTTGCTGGGAATACAGAGACGCACACACACAAAATGCTGGAGGAACTCTGCAGTTCAAGCAGCAACTAAGCAGCGGAGTACACAGGCTAGGCATGCTGAAAGGGCTCGGTGTAAACGTTGTCTTTTTATTCCTCTTCACAATTGCTGTCTGTTGATTTCCACCAGTATTTTGCAGAAATTAACCACCTTTTTTTCGATCAACCAGTTTCCAAATGCTTCTAATCTTTCTTTTGTAGCCACATCCAGCTGGTCTGATTCCTCCTCCTCGTAAACTCTGGACCCCATCTCTTTTTGCAGCCCCAAAGCCTGATTCAATCTGGCAACTCTCTGCTTTTTGACTCTGCACCATCGAAGATTCACTCGCTGGTCTGCTGTCAGACTTCAGAGGTGCATTGTGTTACGAGACCGCAGATTCGTTTACTGTGAGTGTCACGTTGAGTGCCTGAGTGAGGCGGGTCAGTGACGTGAAACACATAGGGGGAGGGAGGGAGGGAGGGAGAGGGGAAGGGGTAGAGGAGGGAGGGGGAGGGAGAGGAGGGAGAGGAGAGATGGGGAGGAAAGGGGGGAGGGAATGTCAAAACCACAGTGAGCTCATCGTCTTATTCAGACTGGAGAAAATCATGCGGGTGTATAAGATGATGAGAGGCATTGGTCGTGTGGATAGCCAGAGGCTTTTTCCCAGGCTGAAACGGCTAACACGAGGGGGAATAGGTTTAAACTGCTTGGAAGTAGGTACAGAGGAGATATCAGAGCTAAGGTTTTTTTTAAGCAAACAGTGGTGTGTGTGTGTGTGTGTGGAATGCACTGTCAGCAATGGTGGTAGAGGCGGATACAATAGGGTCTTTTAAGAGACTCTGAGATAGGCAAATGGAGCTTAGGAAAATAGATTTCTATGATTCTGTGAAATTCAACGGAAATCTCCTATTCCACGGAGTGGTGACTAGTTGCAACCTGACACCTCAAGGAGTGTGAGAGGGGAACGGCAGGGGTAGATTTTGATATCCGGATATGGAACAAAAACATGGGCAGGAACCAGATGGGCCGACTGGACTTTGTAGCGTCCATAGTGAGTGCAGTGGAGACAGTAAGTACCTGAAACACGGGATTTGATACAAAACTGATTTATCTTTCACAGATCCACAATATTAAACACCAGTCTAGTTTAAGGCTAACATCAGCCTTACAGACTCCTCCAAGGCTCAGTGACCAGGGTTCAGTCCTGGGTGCGATGAGCAGCCGCAAAAACTGCAGAATTTGACAGTAACAGTCCCTCGTGAACCTGCAGCTGCCTTCAGTTACTGTGGATGGTTAAACATTTAACACAGATATGATTTGAACTTCCTCCCTGATGTAGGAGGGTTCATACCGAAGATGTAGGGGAGAAGGAAAACAAAAAGATAATAAAGTTGTGTGCACCGTTAGGGATAAGCAGAGAGGAAGAGGTGGAGAGTTTCTTAAATGCATTTATTTTAATGCTAGGAGCACTGTAAGAAAGGTGGATGAGGTTAGAGCATGGATTGATACCTGGAAATATGATGTTGTAGCTATTAGTGAAACATGTTGGCAGAAGGGGTGTGATTGGCAACTAAATATTCCTAGATTTCGTTGCTTCAGGTGTGATAGAATCGGAGGGGCAAGAGGGGAAGGCATTGCATTGCTTGTCCAAGAAAATATCAGGGAGGTGTTTTCACTGGATAGATTAGAGGGCTCGTCCAGGGGGACTATTTGGGTGGAATTAAGGAATGGGAAAGGTGTAGTAACACTTATAGGGGTGTATTATAGACCACCTAATGGGGAGCGAGAATTGGATGAGCAAATTTGTAAGGAGATAGTAGTTATTTGTAGTAAGCACAAGGTTGTGATTGTGGCAGATTTTAATTTTCCACACATAGACTGGGAAGCCCATTCTGTAAAACGGCTGCATGGTTTTGAGTTTGTAAAATGTGTGCAGGATAGTTGTTTGCGGCAATACATAGAGATACCAACTAGAGAAGTGGCAGTGTTGGATCTCCTGCTGGGAATGAGATAGCTCAGGTGACGGAGGTATGTGTTGGGGACCACATAGTGTCCAGTGATCACAATACCATTTGTTCCAAAATAATTATGGAGAAGGATAGGACTGGAACCAGGGTTGAGATTTTTGATCGGAGAAAGGCTAACTTTCAGGAGATGCAAAAAGATTTAGGAGTGGATTGGGACAATTTGTTAATGGGAAGGATATAATAGAGAAATGGAGGTCATTTAAAGGTGAATTTTTGAGGGTACAGAATCTTTATGTTCCTATTAGGTTGAAAGGAAAGGTTAAAAGTTTGAGAGGGCCATGGTTTTCAAGGGATATTGGAAATTTGGTTTGGAAAATGAGAGAGATCTATAATAAATATAGGCAGCATGGAGCAATTGTGGTGCTCGGGGAATATAAAGAATGTAAAAAGAATCTAATATAAAGAATGTAAAAATGTAAAAATAAATTAGAAAAGCTAAAAGAGGATATGCGGCTGCTTTGGCAAGTAAGGTGAAAATGAATCCAGAGGGTTTCTACAGTTAAGTTAATAGCAAAAGGATAATGAGGGACAAAATTGGTCCCTTAGAGAATCAGAGTGGACAGCTATGTGTGTAGCCAAAAGGAGTGGGGGAGGTTTTGAAAATTTTATTTTCATCAGTATTCACTTAGGAGAATTATATTGAATTGTGTAAGGTAAGGGAAACAAGTAGGGTAGTTATGGAAACTAAGATGATTAACGAAGAGGAAGTACTAAAGCTTTTAAAGAATATAAAAGTGGACAAGTCTCCGGTCCTGATAGGATACTTCCTAGAACCTTGAGGGAAGTTAGTGTAGAAATAGCAGGGACTCTGACAAAAATATTCCTAATGTCATTTGAAAGGGGGATGGTGCCAGAGAATTGGCGTTTTGTTGTTCTATTGTTTAAAAAGGTATCTCAGAGTAAACCTAGCGATGATGGGCCTGTAAGTTTGACATCAGTGGTGGGTAAATTAATGGAAAATATTCTTAGATATGGTATATATAACTATCTGATTAGACAGGGTCTGTTTAGGAACAGTCAACATGGATTTGTGTGTGGAAGGTCATGTTTGATAAAACATATTGAACTTTTTGAAGTGGTTACTAGGAAAGTTGACAAGGATAAAGCAGTGGATGTTGTCTATATGGACTTCAGTAAGGCCTTTGACATGATTCCACATGGAAGGTTAGTTAGGAAGGTTCAATTGTTAGGTATTAATTTTGAAGTAGTAAAATGGATTTATCAGTGGCTAGATGGGAGAGTAATGGTGGATAACTGTTTGTCCGGTTAGAGGCCGGTGACTAGTGGTGTGCCTCTGGGATCTGTACTGGGTCTAATGTTGTTTGTTATATACATTAATGATCTGGATGATGGGGCGGTAAATTGGATTAGAAAGTATGCAGATGATACTAAGATAGGTGGCGTTGTGGATAATGAAGCAGGTTTTTAAAGCTTGCAGAGAGAATTAAGCCAGTTAGAAGAGTGGACAGAAAGATGTCAGATGGAGGTTAATGCTGATGTGTGAGGTGCAACATTTTGGTAGGTCTAATCAAAATAGGACATACATAGTAAACAGTAAGACATTGAAGAATGCAGTAGAACAGAGTGATCTGTGGGGCATAGATAATAGAATGATGGTGAATAGTCCCCTGAAGGTGGAATCTCATGTGGATAGGGTTGTGAAGAAAGATTTTGGTATGCTGGCCTTTATAAATCAGAGCATTGAGCATAGCAGTTGGGATGTAATGTTAAAAATACACAAGGCATTGTTCAAGCCGAATTCAGAGTACTGTGTACAGTTCTGTTCACCGAATTATAGGAAAGGTGTCAATATAATAGAGTACAGAGAAAATTTACCAGAATGTTACGTGGGTTGCAGCACCTAAGTTACAGAGAAAGGTTGAACAAGTTAGGTCTTTATTCTTTGGAGCGTAGAAGTTTGAGTGGGGACTTGATAGAGGTATTTAAAAATATGATGGAGATAGATGAAGTTGATGCGGATAGACTTTTTCCATTGAGAGTCGGGGAGATTCAAACAAGAGGACATGATTTGAGAGTTAGGGGGCAAAAGTTTAGAGGTAACACAAGTGGGAACTTCTTTACTCAGAGAGTGGTAGCTGTGTGGGGGAGCTACCAGTTGAAGTGGTAGAAGCAGGTTCGATATTTTTTAAAAAATGGATAGGTATATGGACGGGAAAGGAATGGAGGGTTATGGGCTGAGTGCAGGTCGGTGGGATTAGGTGAGAGTAAGCTTTCAGCACGGACTAGAAGGGCCGAGATGGCCTGTTTCCATGCTGTAATTATTATATGGTTATATAATAACCATCCAGAAATTATATTACAGGATGAACAAGCAGGACTAACTCCCTCAAGAGATATAACCATTCCCAACACCCACATCTCCCTCGACCAATGGAGCACCTCACAACAGGTATTGTTTCTGTCATCAGTCAGACAACCTAATTATTTTCTGTCAATCAGCTTCAAAATGTTCCTATTTTGTTATTTGTTTCCACTTCCTGCTGCTGATTCCCTTCTCATAATACGTTCTTACCCCAACCATCTTCCAGAGCCACAAACTCTACCCTGTGCAGACCTGCCTCTGGCTTCTGACCATGATTCTTTGAACATCCAACTGATGGTTTCCGATTCTAATTCCAGTCTTTAAACGACACTGGTGTTTTCAACTATCCTTTGTTAGTAGGAAAAATGACCCATAAAATGGAAATGAGTCGTGATTATTGAGGTTAACTACCAATGTCATTCTTCCTCATCCAGAGATCTGAGGGGTGAAGAACATGTCAGACAGAACTGCAGTCAGCTCAACTTCTTCAGTCCACAGAGAATTCAAGGGAAACCTCTTCACCCACAGAGTGGTGACTATTTGGAACCCATCACCACAGGGAGAGCGAGAGGTGAATAACAGGGGATGATTTAAAAGGACTGTCGTGGAATTGAATCTCAGCAAAGCCCAGGCGGCCTGAGTTGACTCTCTACTGTGCACTACGTGTGTTATAATTTCACTAAGTACCAGAGACAGAGTTTAAAATAGAACTGATTTATTTGTCACAGATGCAGAATATTAAACTCCAGTCCTATTAAAGGTGAATGTGCAGCAGAAGAAACTCCTCCCATGCCCAGTGACCAGGGTGCAGAACTGGGTGTGGTGAGCAGCAGCAATGATTGCAGAGTTCAGCACCGACAGTCAGTCTCGAAATTGCATTCAGCAACGGTGATGGACACACATCCAGTGAACGGTCTCTCCAGTGTGAACTCAATGATGCACATTTGGTTGATTTGACTGAGAGAATCTCTTCCCAAAGTCCGAGCAGGTGTCTAGAGTCTCCCCGGTGTGAACTGAGTAGTGTGCTCGCAGGTGGGATGACTGAATGAATCCTTTTCCAGAGTCAGAGCAGGTGAATGGCCTCTCCCCAGTGTGAACTCGCTGATGTACCTTAAGTTGAGATGACAAAGTGAATCTTTTCCCACATTCTGAGCAGGTGAACGGCCTCTCACCAGTGTGTACTAACTGATGTCTCAGTAGGTGAGAGGACAACGCGAATCGCTTCCCACACAATGAGCAGGTGAACGGCCTCTCTCCAGTGTGAACTCGCTGATGTGCTTGTAGGTGGGATGACTGAGTGAATCCCTCCCACAGTCCGAGCAGGTGAACGGCTTCTCACCAGTGTGAACTCGCTGATGTGCTTGTAGGTGGGATGACTGAGTGAATCCATTCCCACAGTCCGAGCAGGTGAATGGCCTCTCCCCAGTGTGAACTCGCTGATGTGCTTGTAGGTGGGATGACTGAGTGAATCCTTTCCCACAGTCTGAGCAGGTGAACGGCCTCTCCCCCATGTGAACTCGCTGATGTACCTTAAGTTTATATGATGAAGTGAATCCTTTCCCACAGTCTGAGCAGGTGAATGGCCTCTCCCCAGTGTGAACTCGCTGATGTGCTTGTAGTTGGGATGACTGAGTGAATCTTTTCCCACATTCTGAGCAGGTGAACGGCCTCTCACCAGTGTGTATTAACTGATGTCTCAGTAGGTGAGAGGACAACGCGAATCGCTTCCCACACAATGAGCAGGTGAACGGCCTCTCTCCAGTGTGAACTCGCTGATGTGCTTGTAGGTGGGATGACTGAGTGAATCCCTTCCCACAGTCCGAGCAGGTGAACGGCTTCTCACCAGTGTGAACTCGCTGATGTGCTTGTAGGTGGGATGACTGAGTGAATCCATTCCCACAGTCCGAGCAGGTGAATGGCCTCTCCCCAGTGTGAACTCGCTGATGTGCTTGTAGGTGGGATGACTGAGTGAATCCTTTCCCACAGTCTGAGCAGGTGAACGGCCTCTCCCCCATGTGAACTCGCTGATGTACCTTAAGTTTATATGATGAAGTGAATCCTTTCCCACAGTCTGAGCAGGTGAATGGCCTCTCCCCAGTGTGAACTCGCTGATGTGCTTGTAGGTGGGATGACTGAGTGAATCCTTTCCCACAGTCTGAGCAGGTGAACGGCCTCTCACCAGTGTGTACTAACTGATGTCTCAGTAGGTGAGATGACAACGCAAATCCCTTCCCACAGTCTAAGCAGGAGAATGGCTTCTCCCCAGTGTGAACTCGCTGATGCACCTTAAGTTTATATGACGAAGTGAATCCTTTCCCACAGTCTGAGCAGGTGAACGGCCTCTCCCCAGTGTGAACTGACCAGTGTGCTTGTAGGGTAGCAAACTGTGTGAATGCCTTCCCACAGTCTAAGCAGGTGAATGGCCTCTCCCCAGTGTGAACTCGCTGATGTGCTTCTAGGTGGGATGACTGAGTGAATCCTTTTCCACAGTCCGAGCAGGTGAACGGCCTCTCCCCAGTGTGAACTCGCTGATGTACCTTAAGTTGAGATGACGAAGTGAATCTTTTCCCACATTCTGAGCAGGTGAACGGCCTCTCACCAGTGTGTACTAACTGATGTCTCAGTAGGTGGGAAGACAACGCCAATCCCTTCCCACAGTCTGAGCAGGTGAACGGCCTCTCCCCAGAGTGAACTCGCTGATGTAGCTTAAGATTAGATGACAAAGTGAATCCTTTCCCACAGTCAGAGCAGGTGAATGGCCTCTCACCCGTGTGAACTGACTGATGACTCAGTAGGTGAGCTGACAACATGAATCCCTTCCCACAGTCTGAGCAGGTGAATGGCCACACCCCGGTGTGAACTCGCTGGTGAGCCATTAGAGTGGATGACTGAGCAGATAAATGGATTCCCCCCGTGTAAATTGACAGCATGTCAGTCGGTCAGATGATCGATGAATCTCTCCCACAGTCTGAATAGGAATAATGATCGAGTGAATCACTCCCCACAGCCTGAGTAGGAATGATGATCGAGTAAATCCCTTGTTCCACTTCTTAAATATCTGGACATAGACAACAAAACAGCGTGTTGTGTTTGACCTCCCCGTAGATAATTTCCTTGTTGTTTTTAACCTGAAAAAGATTTATAGTACATCAATGGGTGAAGGACAATATGTCAGACGAGATTACTTGAGGTGTCAAGGTGTGATCTGGCATCACACTGTTACAGTGAGGTTCAACCCAAGTTGGAGAGAGAAGTCATCTTCCAGCTGGGCACAGTGCAGGTATCTGGAACGACCATCAAATTCTCTGATGATCTTCCTGTGTCTATAAGAATCGGGCATTTCTGCCGTCACCAATCTGTGACCTGGCTCAGTTTGACTCTCTCCATTGGTATTATTCTCTGTTTCCACTGAGCTGCAAGAGTGCCTGTCCGCAAAGTAACTGAACACTCTCACACAAATACCCTTTGTTGACGTGCAGCTGGGATTTTCTTTTATCTATTGTCAATGTGAAGTGCCACAGTTTTGAAGCCATGTAAACGTTTCCTGCCCAGATAAATGGTTGGTCCGCACAGCTGTTAAAAGGAATTAAAAGAATAATCATATTATTTCAGGTTCTTGTCACAGTCATAGAAAAGCACAACACAGAATCAGGCCCTTTGGCCCATCTAGTTTGTGTTGAACTATTTAAACTGTCTGCTCCTGTACCCCTGCCATCCAGGTGCCTATACAACCCTCTTAGAAGTTGAAACTGACCTCGCATGGTCCAGCTGGGTTTTCTGCTCATTCCACACCCGGATGACCGTCAGTGGAAGAAGTTTCCCCTCATGTTCCCCTTAACATTTCACCTTTCACCCTTAACCCATGGCCTCTGGTTGTAGTCCCACCCAATCTCAGTGGAAAAAGCCAGCTTGCATTTTCCCCATCTATAACCCTCATGATTTTGGTACGTCTCTGTCAAATCTCCCCTCAATCTTCTACATTCCAAGGAATTCCAATTTTGGGGGATATTAACTTGCGAGTGGATTGGGAAAATCAGGTCAGCACTGGATCTCAAGAGAGAGAATTTGTAGAATGTCTCTGAGACTGATTTTTAGAACAGCTTATTGTTGAGCCCACTAGGGGATCAGCTGTACTGGATTGGGTATTGTGTGATGAAACAGAGGTAATTAGAGAGATGGAAGTGAAGGAACCCTTAGGAGGCAGTGATCACAACATGACTGAGTTCCTGTGAAATTTGAGAAAGAGAAGCTGAAATCCGATGTGTCGGTATTTCAGTGGAGTAAAGGAAATTACAGTGGCATGAGAGAGGAACTGGCCAAGGTTGACTGGAAAGGGACACTAGCAGGAAGGACGGCAGAGCAGCAGTGGCTGGAGTTCATGTGAGAAGTGAGGAAGGTGCAGGACAGATATATTCCAAAGAAGAAGAAATTTTCGAATGGAAAAAGGATGCAACCGTGGCTGACAAGAGAAGTCAAAGCCAAAGTTAAAGTAAAGCAGAGGGCATAGAAGGAAGCAAAAATTAGTGGGAAGACAGGGGATTGTGAAGTTTTTAAAAGCTTACAGAAGGAAACTAAGAAGGTCATTTAGAGGGAAAAGATGAACTATGAAAGGAAGCGAGCAAATAATATCAAAGATGATACTAAAAGCTTTCTCAAGTATATAAAGAGTAAAAGGCTTTGTGAATAGATATAGGACTGATAAAAAATGATGCTGGCAAATTGTAATGGGAGATAAGGAGATGGCGGAGGAACTGAACGAGTATTATGCATCAGTCTTCACTGAGGAAGACATCAGAAATATACCGGACATTCAAGGGTGTCAGGGAAGAGAAATGTGCGCAGTCACAATTACGACAGAGTAAGTACTCAGGAAGCTGAATAGTCTAAGGGTAGATAAATCTCCTGGACCAGATGGAATGCACCCTCGTGTTCTGTAGGAGGTAGCAGTGGAGATTGCGGAGGCATTAGCAATGATCTTTCAAAAGTCGATAGACTCTGGCATGGTTCCGGAGGACTGGAAGACTGCAAATGTCACACTGCTACTTAAGAAAGGGGCAAGGGAGAAAAAGGAAATTATAGACCTGTTATCTTGACAGCGGTGGTTCGGAAGTTGTTGGAGTCAATTGTCAAGGATGAGGTTACGGAGTACCTGGAGGCATATGACAAGATAGGCTGAACTCAGCATGGTTTCCTTAAAGGAAAATCCTGCCTGACAAACCTAGTGTAATTTTTTGAGGGAATCACAAGTAGGCTAGACAAGGGAGATGCAGTGGATGTTGTGTATTTGGATTTTCAGAAGGCCTTTGACAAGGTGCCACACGAGGCTGCTAAACAAGATAAGAGTCCATGGAATTATGGGAAAATTACATACGTGGATAGAGCGTTGGTTGATTGGCGGGAAACAGAATGTGGAAATAAAGGCATCCCCATTGAGTCCTGACGAAGGGTCTCGGCCCAAAACGTGGACAGTGCTTCTCCTTATAGATGCTGCTTGGCCTGCTGTGTTCCACCAGCATTTTGTGTGTGTTGTTTTATAAAGGCATCCCATGCTGGTTGGCTGCCGGTTACCAGTGGTGTTCCACAGGGGTCCGTGTTGGGGCTGTTTCTTTTTACGTTGTGTATCAACGATTTGGATTATGGAATAGATGGCTTTGTGGCTAAGTTTGCTGATGATACAAAGATAGGTGGAGGGGCTCGTAGTACTGAGGAAACAGAGAGTCTGCAGAGAGCCTTGGATAGATTGGGGGAATGGGCAAAGAAGTGGCAATTGAATTACACTGTCAGAAAGTGTATGGTCATGCACTTTGGTAGAAGAAATAAATGGGCAGACTATTATTTAAATGGGGAGAAAATTCAGAGTTCTGAGATGCAACGGCACTTGGGAGTCCTTGTGAAGGATATCCTTAAGGTTAACCTCCACACTGAGTTGGTGGTGAAAAAGGCAAATGCAATGTTGGCATTCATTTCTAGAGGAATATAGAGTATAGGAGCAGGGATGTGATGTTGAGGCTCTATAAGGCACTGGTAAGATGTCACTTGTGTGCAGTTTTGGGCTCCTTATTTAAGAAAGGATGTGCTGACATTGGAGAGGGTTCAGAGAAGATACACTAGAATGATTCCAGGAATGAGAGGGTTAACATATGAGGAACGTTTGACCACTCTTGGACTGTACTCATTGGTGTTTAGAAGAATGGGGGGGGACATCACAGAAACATTTTGAATGTTGAAAGACATGGACAGAGTGGATGTGGCAAAGTTGTTTCCCATGGTGGGGAGAGTCCAGTACGAGAGGACATGACTTGAGGATTGCAGGGCGCCCATGCAGAATGGAGATGCGAAAACCTTTTTTCAGCCAGAGGGTGGTGAATCTGTGGAATTTGTTGCCACCAGCGGCAGTGCAGGCCAAGTCATTGGGTGTATTTAAGGCAGAGATTGATAGGCATCTAAGTAGTCAGGGCATCAAAGGTTATGCTGAGAAGGCGGTGGAATGGGACTCGAGGGGAGATTGAATCAGCTCATGTTGAAATGGCGGAGCAGACTCAATGTACTGAATGGTCGACTGTCTTATGGTGATTCCTGTGTATGCACCCTGGAAGCCTCAAGAAACGATAATGATCATGAATCAGGCCCCAGATAGAAAAGAAAAACCAGCACAGTTTACTCAGTGTGTCCACAGTACTATACAAATGTCTAATGCGACTCCGCAAGATTTATTCGGTCTCTGCAGCATGATTCTCTCAGCTGATGAGGGGTGGAAATGGAAGGCAGAATTGCGATACCAAACCTATCAGGAGTTACAGGCAGGAAACCATAATGAGAATGAACGGACAGACCAGATTATTCAAGCCTTGGAAAGGGCTCTCCAGCAACCTGTAAACATCACTAAAGTACTTGAATGCAAACGTAAGCCTGGGGAATCAGGACCAGACTATTGGGAGTGATTTGTGGCCTGCTATGGCACTTTCACAGGAGACCAAGCCTTTTAATAATGGGAATCTGTACCCCCAGTTTAATGCCCTACTGCTCCAAAACTTACCAACTAAGTTAGCCAACATAATTAAAACAGATAATATGAATTGGCCTGACAATGACCGAAATTGAATGTGATGAGCTTTGACATATTATTGGAACCTGATTTCGATTCCTGATCAACCCCAAAATGAACTAATATTTAAAGTGAACATGTTCAGCGGGAAGAAGGATGCGAGCGGGCTATATATTGGGATCAGAAATAGGATCAAAAACGTACCAAGGGACAGGTGGGGACAACAACCCGTTTAGAAATTGACAAGCAAAGATGCTTCCTACTGTGAGTATCATCCCTCAGGAAGAGCCCAATGTAATATTGACAGGTGCTGGAATTTCAATTCCGGTTATGATTGATATTGGGCAACGAAAACCACTCTCGATCAGGAAATAGTATCGGAAAAAAGATTCCAGCTATCAGACGCTACAATCACTCTGTCTGGGTTCGAAAGGCACGGAACGTACGTATTCACGTACCCAGCCACTGCAGGTGGAATTCCAGGGGAGCCAGTGTGAGGTTTCATTTACAGTCACCACCAGACGGGGGTGTAATCTCGTAGGGAGAGACTTGCTCTGTCCGTTGGAAGTCGAGATTCTATACACGGACAAGGATATCATGCTGGAACTGCGAACAACTGATAGCTTCCTCTGACCACCCAGTGGTGGGCTCTTTATCTGGACTCCAGTACATTTGAACCCCTTCTGCCAGTGGCCAGCTCTCATGTGACTCTGTGCTATGACCCTATGCTCAACTGAGGAAACCCCTCGAGGGACAGAAGTTCCCAGTCACGGTGATTGGAGAGGTTAAAGGAAGAGACGGCATTGCATTTCTGGCCAAAGTTCCAGATTTCTTTTGGTGACTGGAGGTTCCCCATACCACCGTTAGGGTTTGCCCTGGGTTCAAGCCAAAGAGCCTAGGGCTCCTTGGACGAAACAGGCCTCCAGCACCGAGGGAGACTGGCAAAATTGGTCCTCTTGAAGATCAGAGTGGTCAGCTATGAATGGAACCAAAAAAAATTGGGGGGATCTTAAATGTATTTTTTTGCTCCTGTACTTACTAAGGAAACTGGCATGGAGTCAATGTAAATAAGGCAAACAAGGATTAAGGTCATGGAATCTATACAGAAAGAAGAAGAGGAGGTGCTTGCTATCTAGAGGCAAGTCAGAGTAGATAAATCCCCAGGACCTGACAGGGTATTCCCTCGGACTTTGAAGGAGACCAGTGTTGAAATTGCAGGGGCCATGGCAGGTATATTTAAATGTTGTTATCTGCGGGTGAGGTGCTAGAGAATTCGAGGATAGCTCATGTTGTTCTGTTGGGTAAAAAAGACTCTAAAAGTAATTCAGGAAAGTATAGGGTAACTTTGACGTCGGTCGTGGGTAAATTATTGGAAGTGGTACTAAGCGATAGGATCTACAAGTATATAGACAGACAGGGATTTATTAGGGCGAGTCAACATGGCTTTGTGTGTGGTAGGTCATGATTAACAAATCTATTAGAGTGTTTCAAGGAGGTTACAGGAAAATAGATGAAGGCAAGGCAGTGGATGTTGTCTACATGGACTTCAGTAAGGACTTTGACAAGGTCCTGCATGGGAGGTTATTTAGGAAGATTCAGTTGCTAGGTATACATGGAGAGGTAGTAAATTGGGTTAGACATGGAATAATGGAAGAAGCCAGAGAGTGGTAGTGGAAGATTGCTTTTCTGAGTGGAGGCCTGTGACTAGTGGTGTGCCACAGGGATCAGTGCTGCGTCCATTGTTATTTGTCATCTATATCAATGATCTGGATAATAATTTGGTAAATTGGATCAGCAAATTTGCTGATGATACAAAAATTGGAGGTGTAGTGGACAGTGAGGAAGGTTTTCAAAGCTTGCAGAGGGAACTGGACCAGCTAGAAAAATGGGCAGAAAAATGGCAGAAGGAGTTTAATACAGGCAAGTGTGAGGTATTGCACTTTGGAAGGAAAAACTAAGGTAGAACATACAAGGTAAATGGTAGGGCACTGAGGAGTGCAGTAGAACAGATGGATCTTTGAATACAGATACAAAATTCCCCAAAAGTGGCGTTACGGGTAGATAGGGTAGTAAAGAAAGCTTTTGGTACATTGGCCTTTATGAATCAAAGTTTTGAGTATACGAGTTGGAATGTTATGGTGAGGCTGTATAAGGCATTGGTGAGGGTGAATTTGGAGTATTGTGTGCAGTTTTAGTCACTAAATTACAGGAAGGATATTAATAAGGTTGAAATAGTGCAGAGAAGGTTTACAAGGATGTTGCCGGGACTTGAGGAACTGAGTTACAGAGAAAGGTTGAATAATTTAGGACTTTATTCCTTGGAGTGTAGAAGAATGAGCAGAGACTTGATAGAGGTATATAAAATTATGATGGGTCTAGATAGAGTGAATGCAAGTAGGCTTTTTCCACTGAGGCTAGGGGAGAAAAAGAACAGAAGACATGGGTTAAGGGTGAAGGGCGAAAAGTTTAAAGGGAACATTGGGGGGGGGGGGCTTCTTCACAACTGGGTCTGACTGGTACTGGCATAACTGGTTCTTCTGGGCACATTCTGTCTCACTCCCAACTATTTCCTACCTTCCTTTGTGCAGGTACGTAATGTCTAAAGGACCAGTGTTTGAATAAATGAGACTCACCAAACTTTCTCCTGACTGAATCACTGGAATCTCCGAGTCAGATGGGTTCTCTCCAGTCGGTGCTCTCAATCCTCGGGCTGGTTCACTTGTTGCTGTTCCCTCGACTTCAGTCGTGGTTTTTCTTCCAATAAATCTCTCACTGCAGGTCTAACTTTAACATGTAAGATAATGAAGCACATTAACATTACAAAGGAGGACCAAACATTTCTGCTTAATGTTACTAGGAACAAAACTCACTGAAATTTAAACATTGAAGGTAAATATAATGATCTCAGTGAACAATCTTTTATTGTCCCTCACATGTCACAGAATGATATGGGATAAGAAGGAGCCATCATTCAGTCATGGTAAGACACAAGACACAGGAACAGAATAATGTGATTCGATCCATCTGGTCTGCCCACCATTCAACCATGGCTGATTTTTATTCCAACACCATATTCCTGCCTTCCTCCTGTAACCCTGAAGCTACTTAGCAATCATGAATATATTAATTTCTGTCATAAATACCAGAAACACTCAGCAGGTAAGGAACAGCTTACAATACAATTCAATTAATAACATTTCATCAGAATGACTTCAAACATTTTCAGTTTTTAGTGCAGATCTCCAGCACAGCTGCCTGATTGACAGTGAGGGAGGATGGGGGGGGGGGGGGGGGGATTTCCAAACACAGTTTGAACACCAATCTCTGGGTCTATTTCTACTGTTGTAAACACGGAACAGCCCATTTACTCACAGCCTCTCCCTGTGAGGATGGAATGGGAACTCATCCTCTCCTCAGATTGTCAGTCATTGCTTCCAAAGGAACTCCAGAAACAAACAGCTGATCCCAGACCAGAAATACTCGATCAACACCTCACAAGCCCAAACAGCTCGATCCCTGGGTCCACTTTACCTGGATCAAAAACCATGATCTCCCAGGACCCAACCCCACAGACTCACACAGCTGAATCTGCCACTCACCGACCCTGAGAGTCTCACACTTTGTCCCCACATCTCACACTGGGTAGTGCAATCCGGGATTTCCCCACAACCAATGTCCAGCTGCTCGAAATTTCTGCTTCATTGCAGGTCGAGCATCCAGCCCCGTCTGTAGAAGCACTAACCAAAGTCAAAGCTAAAACACCAGCAGTTCCATTTGCCTGGAATGCCAATCAAAAGATTAGAGCCCAAGCACCAACTCTCCCAGTACTCTTTGCTGCCAGTAAAATGCTGCAGTGCGTCAGCCCGTCACTGTTCATAAACGAGCACCTCCACACCAATGCACAACAGAACTGGGACCTGATGACCCTCCGACATTCCAGCTAACAATAACCGATTCTGGAAATGACTCAGCGAGGCCAAAGGTACAAAAGAACACTTCACAATGAAGACAAGGGTTGGAGGAAAGATTGCTGATATATAACATTGAGGAGGTGGGATACAAGGCGGACTGAGGTTGACCCAGATGGTTGGTGTACATCACTGAAACGGGGTTGGGGGTTGTGAGGAGACTGGACAGAGGTTGAACAAGATGAACAGATGGAACAAGGTGGGAGAAGGGATCAAGGACGATCACTGATGGTCCTCCAGCAACACATAGGTACTGAATGAATAGTACATACTATCGTACAAAAGATTCAAAAATGACAGAATTAGCAAAAACAACAAGACTTTGCAAGATATACTTTGACACTCACAAGATTTTTATCAACACACCATAGAAAGGTTCCCATCCGGAAACTTCACGCTTTGCACGGTAACTGCCCTGCCCGTGACTGTGAGGAACTGGTAAGACCTTTGGATTCAGATCAGCACATCACAGAAACCATTCTCCCCCCGAGACTTCACGGTCCCTTGGTAAAGCAGGCAGTGAAATCAAAGATCCCCATAACCTGGGTCGTTCTCTTTCCTCACCCACCCCAATCCGGGAGAAGACACAACAGGCATAAAGCTCCAGGACAAATGTGAGGAGCCTCAGGAAGCGAGGCAAGTTCGGGAGAAGTTAACAGGACTCAGTGGCCAACATCAGATTTCCCAACACAACATGGAGGATGCGTGACCACCCATCTGAACATGCACAAAGAGATCGTTACATCTCCAGTTAAATGGGAGGGGCAAATGGGATCTCGTGACCGGTGGGGTCTGACACCCCAGGCATAGTCTCCAGCTTCCCAGCACTCTGTGGAAATAAACAGACGCCCCTCACATCTCCTCTCACCTTAAATGTGTCAGACATTTCAAACCCCAGGTAAAACATACCCTCTGTCCACTCTATCCATTCCTCTCGTAATCTGATAAACGTCCATCCAGTCTCACCCCAGCCTGCACCGCTCTGGAGAAAACAACACAAGTTTGTCCAACCTCTCGTTACAGCTCATGCCCTCTAATCCAGGCAGTGTCCTGGTAAACCTCTTCTGCACCCTCTCCAAAGCACCGACATCCTTCCGAGAATGGGGGCAACCAGAACTATCTGGAACACTCCAGATGTGGTCTAACTAGTTTTTTAAAGCTGCAACACAACTTCACGACTTTTGAATTCAGTGCTTCAAATAATAAAGGTAACCACGCCATTTGCCTTCTTAACCACCCGATCAATCTGTGTAGTCTGTTTCAGGAAATGATGAACTTGGAGTCTAAGATCCCTCTGATCATCGACACTGCTCAGGGTTTTATCTCATACCCTGTACTATCTCATACATTCAGGGGTGCAGTGCTACCAGAGCTCACCGGAGAGCCGCTCCGACACCTCTGTAAAAAAGTCAAAATAAACAAGCGCGGAATTTAACAACGGCCACATATTAAATAGAGGGAATTTTACGGAAGCGGGGGTTGGGAAGAGGGGGTGTTGGCTGATGGGGAAAAATACCACTAATAACATTAGAATATTTGATCATTTTTCGTGAAATCCTGGAGCTGTGACTGTTTTTTATTTAGGTATTTGTGAAATTCCTTCTCCCTCGACCCATTGTCCTAGGAAGCTCGGAAATCCCTGTACACAAGTGTGAGCATTCTTCTGCTCTTTCCAATGGGTACCATTGGATACCAGGAAGGAGCTATATTCAGCAAGGAATGAACATGGAAACCCAAGTTTAAAAGTTGAAAACAATGAAAGAAAAATTCACTACTTGCTTATCTTCCGTCTGATTTTGATCAAATACACATGCTAATCATCCAAAATCCTCTTCTACACCTGGATAAATTTAGTTTTGTTTTCCAAGCCAAATGGAAAAAAAGACATTTCCAGGCTTTAAGCTAGTTTTACATCATTTCAACTATTATATCATTAACAGCAGATCAACCCCTTGGCCTCGCTCCACCAACTGCAGCTGATTGGAAAGAGGCTCTTTTTCTCATTGCGATGATAGGAAGGAGAATAATTTAGTGAGGCAATGACGAGACAAAACACATTTCCAAACCTCCCAAATGGTTGCTCTGCTCCCCGTTAACATTTATGACTTTCAAAATACAATCTTTTCTATTCGTATAGATGCGATAATAATAAAGATTCAAGCTTGTTTAACTTTTTATATATTTAAAGACTAAACAGTGTCTGTATCGGTCTCACCATGTAACACCTGACCTGTGAGGATATTGTGAGAATCAACACTCACAGGTACACTTCCCATCCAACCACTTCTCCGAGAGAAACAGTACGAAGCAGAGTTGACAACCTACATCTTTTGAGACTAATATTCAGCAATATTCATGGCTTTAGCAATAGTTCATCAGATGTTATTTTTTCATACTTGATTACTTGGTTCCAATTTAGGGGCTAAAAGTATAAAAACTGAACTGCTTTATTTTTGTTATTTTTATACCTCTGAGGAACACTGCTAAGCGCTGCGGCCGTCTGCTCTGACTCAGTCGTATTAGTAAGGCTACATCTGTGGTGGTCCGTGGATTACTCGCTAATCCTAAAGTACATTTTTCTCACTTACAACCGTTTGACTTCTAAGGAAACAAAGTTATTTTACTTGCTTGATAATTATATTCTATGATAATCAGTTAAGTGCAACTGTGTAATGCTTTGTCATGTTATTAAATTAAGTATTATATGTTTAATTGTACCAGTTATACACTGAAATGTAGTGAGAGGCTGTAATCTTGTTAATGTCTTAGCTATCACTATATTTCTGTGGAGCTCTGGAATTCATATATTTCTTTCATCTTGGTTTACTGCTTGACATTATAAGAAGCCCTATATATGTCACACCCAATTTGTGCACCTGCTCATTACACGAATGGCACAAGGAAGTTGCCCAGTAAATGAAATGAGCATGTACACAAATTGGGTGTCACAAATTAGGGGTGATTAATAAGTTCGTGGCCTAAGGTGGAAGGATTCAATTTTACAAAACTTAGCAATTTCCAATTATCTGAAACAGAAATACCACAAAAGTTATTAACTTCAAACTTTCTGCATAATCACTCAAAGAGTTGAACTACACGTGCAGGTACCGAGCGCTGTATAACTTCAGGCCTTCTAACTTAGGCCACGAACTTATCAATCAAACCTACCGACGCCCCCCCCCCCAACCCCAAACCACTCGCACCCCAACCCCAAACCACCCCCACCCCCTTACAGCTCTGGCAGCTAAAAAATTGTCACTGCACCCCTGCTCCAGCCGTCCAGCAGAGCTCGGGCCCGGCCCTTTCCCAATGCAACCGGCCCCCGAGGTGCACAACACCGGGATCATTCCCTACTCACCCCTGCTCCAATCGGAGAACCGCCAAACAGCGGCACTCGGCACCGCGCATGCGTTCAGCAGCGTTCCTCCACAGCGCCACCAATGGCCGGATGTCTGCATATCGTCGCCGACGGCCGGAGACCCGCACAGCAGCGCCACAAGTGGCCGGAAGCGGGACGGACAACGGAGAGGTAAATCACAAACGCGACAAAGTCTGCAGATCCTGGAAATCCAAAGCAACACAAACAAAATGCTGGCCGAACGCAGCAGGCCGGGTAGCAACGGGAATGGGAATCGGAATGAAAATGTTTGGACACCGGGAACTCCCGCTCGGAGCGGATAGTTCAAAGGTTAGTTTATTATTAAAGCAGGTGTCCATAAATAACACTGCGTTTTTGTTTCTCCATAGAACCACGAAACAAAGAGAGAGCAAGAAAGTCGTTCGCAGAGAAAAATCAAACTTCTACCCCACCCCCCGGATCAAGAAGAGCAGGATCCCAATCATCAAACCTCAAAAACTACCTCTCCGGACAATAAGGAACAATAATAACGACCCCCGATAAAAAAAAATACTCCTACCCCGCACAACTGCGGAGGAGCCGGTGTCATCACTGTCGAGGCGGCCACATCGGGAGCAGCGGACACAACGGGCGACCCCGGAAGATTCACAGGTCAAGTGTCGCCTCACCTGGAAGGATGTTTGGACAACGGAGAGGATTCGACCGTCCGGCCCTTTCACTGTGACACCCTGAACTCCACATCAAATCCGTCCAAACGAATCTGTGTGAACTTTAATGACCAATAAATATAATTCCTCTCAGCGATCAGCTGTCTGAATGATTCCCTGACTCTGAGAGGAAGGGGTATCTATGGTCCACACTGTCAGGGTGTTGAGTTTTGCAGGAGACAAAGGCTGCAGGGACGAGAGGTTTTCTGTTGACTAATACACTGTGTGTGGACCCCGCTGGCAATTCTGGTGTTGTGACCCGAATCGAGACAAACACCACGCTGCCCACTCCACCAACAACACGGCACAGCCGGACACATAACAGGGGACTTTAATCTCACAACACTGGATCCAGTGATGAAACCCGTGATTAATGTTGTTGTCCGACCGAAATAATAAGAAACGCCCATTTTGGTGCGTTTAAATACGAGCGCTCCGCCACAGGTGACGTCAGACACCCCCCACTTGCCTGACGTCACACATGGGCTCCCCACACCGGGATCTGCCCTCACGTGACGTCTTACGTCACCCACGCGCTGCTGTGCTCGAGCTTTATCGATTTAACTGCTGGGCTAATAATCACGTGACCAGCCCATTCCCCCACCGCTGTCAGCAGCGGATTCAGGACCTGCGCTACTCCCATTGGTGCGAAGCGATGACAATC
>NW_026779477.1:0-62500 GCF_030144855.1 Hypanus sabinus
TGGAGAGACGGGGGAGGGGGGTGTGGGTGGTAGGAGTTTAGTGAAGGAATGCGGAGGAGAAATGAGGGAGGGGAGTGTGAGAACGCTGAACCCCTTCCACCCCACCCCCCCCCCTCCCCGTCCCTCTCCCTACAGACGGAGAGGAGGGGGAGCGGGAATGAGGAGGAGGGAGAGAATTGCGGAGGGAGGAGAAAGAGAATGGGGGTGGGCGAGGTGGGGCGGAGTGGGAGGGAGGGAGGGAGAGGGAGCAGAGGGTGAGTGGGGAGGGGGAGGAGGCGTCTCAGAACTGATACCCATCCACACTCCGTCTCCCTCGTTGCCTACAGAAGGAAGGGAGGGTGCGGGAGGGGGTGGAAGTGAGGGAGAGGAGGATAGTGTCCCGGGGACTGACCCCCTTCCCCCTCGTCTCTCTCTCTCTCTCTCTCCCACCGCAGACAGAGTCCAGCCTGATCCTCACGAAGGAGAACTCCCGCACCAATCGCGACGATCTCCAGGGACTCATCCCGCGGCACAACCGGGGCCCCCTGCTATGCCCCAAACGGCAGAGGGCCGACTGCGCCCTCTTCCCCGACCCCTGGACGGGCTGCGGGGAGCTGCCCCGGGAGGTCTCGCACCCCGAGCTGACGGAACTCGGCTCCTCGCTGACCCGCTTCGGGGTGGAGCTGTACCGGAGGTGGCTGACACCAACCCCGCCGTTAACATTGCCCTGTCTCCCGTCAGCGTGGCGGCCGCCCTGACCCACCTCCTCCTCGGTAAGTGCGGAGGGAGGGTCCGGTGTGCTGGACGGGGCCCGGGGCCCGGGCCCGGGGCGTCGTGTCCAGAGGGGTGGGGAGGGGAGCGGGGACCGTCTGCAGATATGGTTGGGGGGTGGGGGAAGAGGGAAGGGTCAAAGTCAAGGGTCAGGGGTCTTTTCCACGAGTCCGGGTCAGAACCAGGGGTCAGGAGTCCCGTACGGAGGCGAGAGAGTCCCGGATGCTCTGTGACGGGGGGTGTGGGGGGTACATTTAGGTGTTAGGGGGGGTCCAAAACGGGGGTCAGGGGACAAGTATGGGGTCGCGAAGAGGGCGGTTTGCATACGAAGGAGGCGTGTTGGGGGGGGGAGGCGGGTCAGGGGTCAAGTATGGGGTCGCAAAGGGGGGGTTTGCATACGAAGGAGGCGTGTTGGGGGGGGAGGCGGGTCAGGGGTCAAGTATGGGGTCGCAAAGAGGGGGTTTGCATACGAAGGTGGCGTGGTTGGTGGTGGTGGGGGGGGGTGGAGGCCGGTCAGGGGTTGCGGTGGCAGGTCAAAGACAGGGGTGCTGAGGGGTGGGGGGCCAGCTGGGGAGGAGGGGACGGAAGGAATACCCCGCCCGTTCTGAAGGCCCGACCTCTCTCTCTCCCTCCCCCCCCCCATCCCGGCCGCCAGGCTCCCGGAACGAGACGCGGAAGAACCTGGAGGATACCCTCCACTACAGCGGCCGCTTCCTCCCCTGCGTGCACCGGACCCTCAGCCAGCTCCTCAACCGGTCCAGCACCCTGACCTCGGCCTCCCAGCTCTTCTACAGGGAAGGTGAGACTCAACCCCCCCCCCCCCGCCCCCGGGGCCCCCGCAGCGAGACGGGAAGTGCCGAGTGCTCTGTCTGGTCGCCCCGCTGCGGGAAGGGGCCCGGCTGGATTTGCGGGCGGGGGCGAGGGGGAGAGGCCGGACGGACTTGGGCTGGTTTCCCCTGGAGCGGCCGAGGCTGGGAGGAGACCGGAGGGGGGTCGGTAGGACTGTGAGAGGCGTGGATGGAGTGGACACTTCAACTTGCCACGGTTGAGGTGTCAACCCCCCGGGGGTGGGGGCACGGGGTCGACACGGGGCCTGAAGGTTTCCGATCTTGGGGGCAGCGGGACAGGACAAAGGCGTAAGAATAGAGACAGAAAAAAAAATCGACTCTGTCGCCATCCGGCCGGGGTAAGGAGGTGGCGGTCTCGGGAGACCGTGGAATTGCGCCATCGGAGAGTTTCCAGGGGCGGGGTTGGATGGGCGCCACTGATGTTTGTCCAAGGGAAGGGCATCAGGGCCGACGCACCGGTGTGTGGTTCGGCGCCTCTGCTGCGGCTCGAACCGACCACCTTCCGATCCCCGGACCGACACCCCAACCACTTGGCCACGGGCAAAGTCGGCGCCGAGCTGGGCGCGGCTCCTGCGTGATCGCGTCCGCACCGGGGAGGGTGAGACCCCGGGGGCCCCCTGAGGGAAAACCCTGGGTGTGGAGGGTGGGGGGGGGGGGGCACGTTTCACGGTCATCTTCCTCCCCCGGATCCCCCCGGCCGTGCCGAGGGTTGTCGATGTGCCCCCGCGGTGTTGGCTGGATCGCCCCCTCTCCGTCCCGAGCAAATGCACCCCCCCCCATGCTGTGGTCTTCCAGAGGCGGAGCAGGGCTGTGGTTCGTGGGGTTGGGGGAGAAGATTCAATATTCCCCACTCACCACCAGCACCCTCTACCTGCCGCCCCCAACTCTCGGTTTGACGCCGCGTCACCGTCCTCCTATGCCACCTGGGGATTTACCTGTCCCGTCCTGCAATCCCCTCCCTCTCCCCTCCCTCACCCACCTTATTCACCCCCTCTCCCCTACTTGTCCCATCCTACTCTCCCCTCCCTCACCCACCCTATTCACCCCCTCTCCCCTACTTGTCCCATCCTTCTCTCCCCTCCTCTCACCCACCCCTATTCACCCCCTCTCCCCTTCTTGTCCCATCTGCTCTCCCCTCCCTCTCACCCACCCTATTCACCCCCTCTCCCCCTACTTGTCCCGTCCTGCTCTCCCCTCCCTCTCCCCCTCCCTCACCCACCCTATTCACCCCCTCTCCCCTACGTCCCGTCCTGCTCTCCCCTCCCCTCTCCCCTCCCACACCCACCCTATTCACCCCCTCTCCCCTACTTGTCCCATCCTGCTCTCCCCCCTCCCTCTCTCACCCATCACTACTTCACCCACTCCCCTCCCTCTCCCCTCCTCTCCTCCTCCCCCACCCTATTCACCCCCTCTCCCCTCCCTCTCCCATCCCTTCTCTCTCCCCTCCCTCTCCCCTGCTCTCACCCACCCTATTCACCCCCTCTCCCCTACTTGTCCCATCCTGCTCTCCCCTCCCTCTCACCCACCCTATTCACACCCCTCATCCCTACTTGTCCGTCCTGCTCTCCCCTCCCTCTCACCCACCCTATTATTCACCCCCTCTCCCCTACTTGACCCGTCCTGCTCTCCCCTCCCTCCCCTGCTCTCACCCACCCTATTCACCCCCCTCCCCTACTTGTCCTCCCTCCTTCTCTCCCCTCCCTCTCACCCACCCTATTCACCCCCTCTCCCCTACTTGTCCCATCCCTGCTCTCCCCTCCCTCTCACCCACCCTATTCACCCCATCTCCCCTACTTGTCCCGTCCTCCTCTCCCCTCCCTCTCCCCTCCCTCTCACCCACCCTATTCACCCCCTCTCCCCTACGTCCCATCCTTCTCTCCCCTCCCTCTCCCCTGCTCTCACCCACCCTATTCACCCCCTCTCCCCTACTTGTCCCATCCTGCTCTCCCCTCCCTCTCACCCACCCTATTCACCCCCTCTCCCCTACTTGACCCGTCCTGCTCTCCCCTCCCTCCCCTGCTCTCACCCACCCTATTCACCCCCTCTCCCCTACTTGTCCCGTCCTGCTCAACCCTCCCTCTCACCCACCCTATTCACCCCATCTCCCCTACTTGTCCCATCCTTCTCTCCCCTCCCTCTCACCCACCCTATTCACCCCCTCTCCCCTACTTGTCCCATCCTTCTCTCCCCTCCCTCTCACCCACCCTATTCACCCCCTCTCCCCTACTTGTCCCATCCTTCTCTCCCCTCCCTCTCACCCACCCTATTCACCCCCTCTCCCCTACTTGTCCCATCCTCTCCCCTCCCTCTCCCCGCTCTCACCCACCCTATTCACCCCCTCTCCCCTACTTGTCCCGTCCTGCTCTCCCCTCCCTCTCACCCACCCTATTCACCCCATCTCCCCTACTTGTCCCATCCTTCTCTCCCCTCCCTCTCACCCACCCTATTCACCCCCTCTCCCCTACTTGTCCCATCCTTCTCTCCCCTCCCTCTCACCCACCCTATTCACCCCCTCTCCCCTACTTGTCCAATCCTTTTTCTCCCCTCCCTCTCACCCACCCTATTCACCCCCTCTCCCCTACTTGTCCCATCCTCTCCCCTCCCTCTCCCCGCTCTCACCCACCCTATTCACCCCCTCTCCCCTGCCCTCACCCACCCTATTCACCCCCTCTCCCCAACACCACCACCCAATCTCTCCTCCTCTTTCCCCTTCGCTGCCCCAACCCCCTCTCCCTTGCTTCTCGGCACCATCTCTCTTCCCCCTCACTCTCCTCTCCCAAATCCCAATGCGACCCACTCTCCCCTTCTCCTCTCCTTCCTACCTCTCCGCCTCTCTCCCTCCAATCCCTTATCTCTCCTCCTTGCTCCCTCCCTCTGCAATGCCCCGCCTTTTTGCCCCTCCCCCTCGATCCCCCCACGCCTCCTCTCCCCTGCACGCCCTCTCTCCCCTACGTGCTCTGTCTACCTCCTCCTTACAATCCTTCCCTCCCCATCTCCAATCTCCCCTCTGCTCCTCTCTCCCAATGGCATCCCTCCTCCCTCCCCCCTCCCTATCTCCTCTCACCCTCCCTCATCCTCCACTCTCCTCCCTCCTCCCTCCCTATCTCCTCTCCCCCTCCCTCATCCTCCACTCCCCTCCCTCCCGCCTCTCTGCATCCCGCATCAATTCCCTCCCAACCCCTCCACCCCACCTCTCTCCCCCTCTCCTCTCAGGTCTTTGCCTCGAACCGAACTTCATAGACCGGTCCACCCGGTTTTACGCACAGGAGCCGGAAGCCCTGACTTCGAACGCCACCGAGAACATCCGGGCAATTAACGACTGGGTGTCCCATCACACGGAGGGGCTCATCCCCAAGCTGGTCGACAGCGTCCCGGATGACGTCGTTATCATGATCCTCAACGCCGTCCACTACGCAGGTCAGGGGGGGGGGGCTCCGCTCAGTTGCGTGTCTCCCCCCCCCCCCCTCCACCGTACGCCGGGTGCTCTGGGCCGGGAGCGAGGAGGTCTCATTAACGGGGAGAACCTGGTTTAGAGAGGGTGTCATGCTATCGGGGATCGCAGTTTAGATAGGCTGTAATACAACAGACAGTAGGGGCAGGAGCCGGCTTCGAGCCAGCACCGCCATTCACTGTGATCATGGCTGATCATACGCAGTCAGTACCCCGTTCCTGCCCTCTCCCCATATCCCTTGACTCCGCTATCTATAAGAGCTCTATCTAACTCTCTCTTGAATGCAACCAGAGACTTGGCCTCCACTGCCTTCTGGGGCAGAGCATTCCACATACCCACCACTCTCCGGGTGAAAAAGTTTTTCCTCAACTCCGTTCTAAATGGCCGACCCCTTATTCTTAAACTGTGGCCTCTGATTCTGGACTCCCCCCAACATCGGGAACATGCTTCCTGCCTCCAGCGTGTCCAATCCCTTAATGATCTTATAAGTTTCAATCAGATCCCCTCTCATCCTTCTAAATTCCAGTGTGTCCAAGCCCAGTCGCTCCAATCTTTCAACATATGACAGTCCCGCCATCCCGGGAATTAACCTCGTGAACCTACACTGCACTCCCTCAATAGCAAGAATGTCCTTCCTCAAATTTGGAGACCAGAACTGAACACAATACTCCAGGTGTGGTCTCACCAGGGCCCTGTACAGTTGCAGAAGGACCTCTTTACCCCAATACTCAATTCCTCTTGTTATGACGGCCAACATGCCATTAGCTTTCTTCACTGCCTGCTGTACCTGCATGCTTACTTTCATTGACCGATGTACAAGAACACCGAGATCTCGTTGCGCTTCCCCTTTTCCTAACTTGACTCCATTTAGATAGTAATCTGTCTTCCTGTTCTTGCCACCAAAGTGGATAACCTCACATTTATCCACACTAAACTGCATCTGCCATACATTCGCCCACTCACCCAACCTCACATTTATCCACACTAAACTGCATCTGCCATACATTTGCCCACTCACCTAACCTGTCCAAGTCACCCTGCATTCTCATAGCATCCTCCTGACATTTCACACTGCCACCCAGCTTTGTGTCAACGGCAAATTTGCAGATGTTACTTTTAACCCTTTCAACTAAATCATTAATGCAAATTGTAAACAGCTGCGGTCCCAGCACCGAGCCTTGCGGTACCCCACTGGTCACTGCCTGCCTTTCTGAAAAGGAACCGTTAATCGCTACTCTTTGTTTCCTGTTCAAACAGCCAATTTTCAACCCATGTCAGTACTCTTCCCCCAATACCATGTGCCATCAGGTAACGCAGGGGAGTTATGTCTTGTGGGAGAGGGTTTTATACCGTTGGGGGTCCCGGTCTAGATACACCGGCAGGTAACGCGGTTTAGCTGGGGAGTTATGTCTTGTGGAAGGGGGTTTTATACCACTGGGGGTCCCGGTCAGGATACACCGGCAGGTGACGCGGTTTAGCTGGGGAGTTATGTCTTCTGGGAGAGGGTTTTATACCACTGGGGGTCCCGGTCTAGATACACCGGCAGGTAACGCAGCTTAGCTGGGGAGTTATGTCTTCTGGGAGGGGGATTTATACCACTGGGGGTCCCGGTCTAGATACACCGACAGGTAACGCAGTTTAGCTGGAGAGTTATGGCTTCTGGGAGGGGGATTTATACCACTGGGGGTCCCGGTCTAGATAAACCGGCAGGTAACGCGGTTTAGCTGGGGAGTTATGTCTTCTGGGAGAGGGTTTTATACCACTGGGGGTCCCGGTCTAGATACACCGGCAGGTAACGCAGTTTAGCTGGGGAGTTATGTCTTCTGGGAGGGGGTTTTATACCACTGGGGGTCCCGGTCTAGATACACCGGCAGGTAACGCGGTTTAGATGGGGAGTTATGTCTTCTGGGAGGGGGATTTATACCACTGGGAGTCCTGGTCTAGATACACCGGCAGGTGACGCGGTTTAGCTGGGGAGTTATGTCTTGTTGGAGGGGGTTTTATACCATTGGGGGTTCCGGTTTAGATACACCGGCAGGTAACGCGGTTTATCTGGGGAGTTATGTCTTCTGGGAGGGGGATTTATACCATTGGGGGTCCCGGTCTAGATACACCGGCAGGTAAGGCGGTTTAGCTGGGGAGTTATGTCTTGTGGGAGGGGGATTTATACCACTGGGGGTCCCGGTCTAGATACACCGGCAGGTAACGCGGTTTAGCTGGGGAGTTATGTCTTGTTGGAGGGGGTTTTATACCACTGGGGGTCCCAGTCTAGATACACCGGCAGGTAACGCAGTTTAGCTGGGGTGTTATGTCTTGTTGGAGGGGGTTTTATACCACTGGGGGTCCCGGTTTAGATACACCGGCAGGTAACGCGGTTTAGCTGGGGAGTTATGTCTTCTGGGAGGGGGTTTTATACCACTGGGGGTCCCGGTTTAGATACACCGGCAGGAAACGCGGTTTAGCTGGGGAGTTATGTCTTCTGGGAGAGGGTTTTATACCGTTGGGGGTCCCGGTCTAGATACACCGGCAGGTAACGCGGTTTAGCTGGGGAGTTATGTCTTGTTGGAGGGGGTTTTATACCATTGGGGGTCCCGGTCTAGATACACCGGCAGGTAACGCAGTTTAGCTGGGGAGTTATGTCTTCTGGGAGTGGGATTTATACCACTGGGGGTCCCGGTCTAGATACATCGGCAGGTAACGCGGTTTAGCTGGGGAGTTATGTCTTCTGGGAGGGGGATTTATACCATTGGGGGTCCAGGTTTAGATACACCGGCAGGTAACGCGGTTTAGCTGGGGAGTTATGTCTTGTGGGAGGGGGATTTATACCACTGGGGGTCACGGTTTAGATACACCGACAGGTAACGCGGTTTAGCTGGGGAGTTATGTCTTCTGGGAGGGGGATTTATACCACTGGGGATCCCGGTCTAGATACACCGGTAGGTAACGCGGTTTAGCAGGGGAGTTATGTCTTCTGGGAGGGGGATTTATACCACTGGGGCTCCCGGTTTAGATACACCGGTAGGTAACGCGGTTTAGCTGGGGAGTTATGTCTTCTGGGAGGGGGATTTATACCACTGGGGGACCCGGTCTAGATACACCGGCAGGTAACGCGGTTTAGCAGGGGAGTTATGTCTTCTGGGAGGGGGTTTTATACCATTGGGGGTCCCGGTTTAGATACACCGGCAGGTAACGCGGTTTAGCTGGGGAGTTATGTCTTCTGGGAGGGGGATTTATACCATTCGGGGTCCCGGTTTAGATACACCGGCAGGTAACGCGGTTTAGCTGGGGAGTTATGTCTTCTGAGAGGGGGTTATATACCAATGGGGGTCCTGGTTTAGATACACCGGCAGGTAACGCGGTTTAGCTGGGGAGTTATGTCTTGTGGGAGGGGGAATAATACCACTGGGGGTCCCGGTCTAGATACACCGGCAGGTAACGCGGTTTAGCAGGGGAGTTATGTCTTGTCGGAGGGGGTTTTATACCATTGGGGGTCCCGGTCTAGATACACCGGCAGGTAACGCGGTTTAGCTGGGGAGTTATGTCTTCTGGGAGGAGGTTTTATACCACTGGGGGTCCTGGTTTAGATACACCGGCAGGTAACGCAGCTTAGCTGGGGAGTTATGTCTTCTGGGAGGGGGTTTTATACCACTGGGAGTCCCGGTTTAGATACACCGGCAGGTAACGCGGTTTAGCTGGGGAGTTATGTCTTCTGGGAGAGGGTTTTATACCACTGGGGGTCCCGGTCTAGATACAACGGCAGGTAACGCGGTTTAGCTGGGGAGTTATTTCTTGTTGGAGGGGGTTTTATACCATTGGGGGTCCCTGTTTAGATACACCGGCAGGTAACGCGGTTTAGCTGGGGAGTTATGTCTTCTGGAAGGGGGTTTTATACCACTGGGGGTCCCGGTCTAGATACACCGGCAGGTAACGCGGTTTAGCTGGGGAGTTATGTACTGTTGGAGAGGGTTTTATACCACTGGGGGTCTGGGTCTAGATACACCGGCAGGTAACGCGGTTTAGCTGGGGAGTTATGTCTTCTGGGAGGGGGATTTATACCACTGGGGGTCCTTGTCTAGATACACCGGCATGTGACGCGGTTTAGCTGGGGAGTTATTTCTTGTTGGAGGGGGTTTTATACCATTGGGGGTCCCTGTTTAGATACACCGGCAGGTAACGCGGTTTAGCTGGGGAGTTATGTCTTCTGGAAGGGGGTTTTATACCACTGGGGGTCCCGGTCTAGATACACCGGCAGGTAACGCGGTTTAGCTGGGGAGTTATGTACTGTTGGAGAGGGTTTTATACCACTGGGGGTCTGGGTCTAGATACACCGGCAGGTAACGCGGTTTAGCTGGGGAGTTATGTCTTCTGGGAGGGGGATTTATACCACTGGGGGTCCTTGTCTAGATACACCGGCAGGTGACGCGGTTTAGCTGGGGAGTTATGTCTTGTTGGAGGGGGATTTATACCATTGGGGGTCCAGGTTTAGATACACCGGCAGGTAACGCGGTTTAGCTGGGGAGTTATGTCTTGTGGGAGGGGGATTTATACCACTGGGGGTCACGGTTTAGATACACCGACAGGTAACGCGGTTTAGCTGGGGAGTTATGTCTTCTGGGAGGGGGATTTATACCACTGGGGATCCCGGTCTAGATACACCGGTAGGTAACGCGGTTTAGCAGGGGAGTTATGTCTTCTGGGAGGGGGATTTATACCACTGGGGCTCCCGGTTTAGATACACCGGTAGGTAACGCGGTTTAGCTGGGGAGTTATGTCTTCTGGGAGGGGGATTTATACCACTGGGGGACCCGGTCTAGATACACCGGCAGGTAACGCGGTTTAGCAGGGGAGTTATGTCTTCTGGGAGGGGGTTTTATACCATTGGGGGTCCCGGTTTAGATACACCGGCAGGTAACGCGGTTTAGCTGGGGAGTTATGTCTTCTGGGAGGGGGATTTATACCATTCGGGGTCCCGGTTTAGATACACCGGCAGGTAACGCGGTTTAGCTGGGGAGTTATGTCTTCTGAGAGGGGGTTATATACCAATGGGGGTCCTGGTTTAGATACACCGGCAGGTAACGCGGTTTAGCTGGGGAGTTATGTCTTGTGGGAGGGGGAATAATACCACTGGGGGTCCCGGTCTAGATACACCGGCAGGTAACGCGGTTTAGCAGGGGAGTTATGTCTTGTCGGAGGGGGTTTTATACCATTGGGGGTCCCGGTCTAGATACACCGGCAGGTAACGCGGTTTAGCTGGGGAGTTATGTCTTCTGGGAGGAGGTTTTATACCACTGGGGGTCCTGGTTTAGATACACCGGCAGGTAACGCAGCTTAGCTGGGGAGTTATGTCTTCTGGGAGGGGGTTTTATACCACTGGGAGTCCCGGTTTAGATACACCGGCAGGTAACGCGGTTTAGCTGGGGAGTTATGTCTTCTGGGAGAGGGTTTTATACCACTGGGGGTCCCGGTCTAGATACACCGGCAGGTAACGCGGTTTAGCTGGGGAGTTATTTCTTGTTGGAGGGGGTTTTATACCATTGGGGGTCCCTGTTTAGATACACCGGCAGGTAACGCGGTTTAGCTGGGGAGTTATGTCTTCTGGAAGGGGGTTTTATACCACTGGGGGTCCCGGTCTAGATACACCGGCAGGTAACGCGGTTTAGCTGGGGAGTTATGTACTGTTGGAGAGGGTTTTATACCACTGGGGGTCTGGGTCTAGATACACCGGCAGGTAACGCGGTTTAGCTGGGGAGTTATGTCTTCTGGGAGGGGGATTTATACCACTGGGGGTCCTTGTCTAGATACACCGGCAGGTGACGCGGTTTAGCTGGGGAGTTATGTCTTGTTGGAGGGGGTTTTATACCATTGGGGGTCCCGGTTTAGATACACCGGCAGGTAACGCGGTTTAGCTGGGGAGTTATGTCTTCTGGGAGGGGGATTTATACCATTGGGGGTCCCGGTCTAGATACACCGGCAGGTAACGCGGTTTAGCTGGGGAGTTATGTCTTGTGGGAGGGGGATTTATACCACTGGGGGTCCCGGTCTAGATACACCGGCAGGTAACGCGGTTTAGCTGGGGAGTTATGTCTTGTTGGAGGGTGTTTTATACCACTGGGGGTCCCGGTCTAGATACACCGGCAGGTAACGCAGTTTAGCTGGGGTGTTATGTCTTGTTGGAGGGGGTTTTATACCACTGGGGGTCCCGGTTTAGATACACCGGCAGGTAACGCGGTTTAGCTGGGGAGTTATGTCTTCTGGGAGGGGGTTTTATACCACTGGGGGTCCCGGTCTAGATACACCGGCAGGTAACGCGGTTTAGCTGGGGAGTTATGTCTTCTGGGAGAGGGTTTTATACCACTGTGTGTCCCGCTCGAGATACACCGGCAGGTAACGCAGTTTAGCTCGGGAGTTCTGTCCTCTGGGAGGGGGTTTTATACCGTTGGGGGTCCCGGTCTAGATACACCGGCAGGTAACGCGGTTTAGCTGGGGAGTTATGTCTTGTTGGAGGGGGTTTTATACCATTGGGGGTCACGGTCTAGATACACCGGCAGGTAACGCGGTTTAGCTGGGGAGTTATGTCTTCTGGGAGGGGGTTTTATACCACTGGGGGCCCCGGTCTAGATACACCGGCAGGTAACGCGGTTTAGCTGGGGAGTTATGTCCTGTTGGAGAGGGTTTTATACCACTGCGGGTCCTGGTCTAGATACACCGGCAGGTAACGCGGATTAGCTGGGGAGTTATGTCTTCTGGGAGGGGGATTTATACCACTGGGGGTCCTTGTCTAGATACACCGGCAGGTGACGCGGTTTAGCTGGGGAGTTATGTCTTGTTGGAGGGGGATTTATACCATTGGGGGTCCAGGTTTAGATACACCGGCAGGTAACGCGGTTTAGCTGGGGAGTTATGTCTTGTGGGAGGGGGATTTATACCACTGGGGGTCACGGTTTAGATACACCGACAGGTAACGCGGTTTAGCTGGGGAGTTATGTCTTCTGGGAGGGGGATTTATACCACTGGGGATCCCGGTCTAGATACACCGGTAGGTAACGCGGTTTAGCAGGGGAGTTATGTCTTCTGGGAGGGGGATTTATACCACTGGGGCTCCCGGTTTAGATACACCGGTAGGTAACGCGGTTTAGCTGGGGAGTTATGTCTTCTGGGAGGGGGATTTATACCACTGGGGGACCCGGTCTAGATACACCGGCAGGTAACGCGGTTTAGCAGGGGAGTTATGTCTTCTGGGAGGGGGTTTTATACCATTGGGGGTCCCGGTTTAGATACACCGGCAGGTAACGCGGTTTAGCTGGGGAGTTATGTCTTCTGGGAGGGGGATTTATACCATTCGGGGTCCCGGTTTAGATACACCGGCAGGTAACGCGGTTTAGCTGGGGAGTTATGTCTTCTGAGAGGGGGTTATATACCAATGGGGGTCCTGGTTTAGATACACCGGCAGGTAACGCGGTTTAGCTGGGGAGTTATGTCTTGTGGGAGGGGGAATAATACCACTGGGGGTCCCGGTCTAGATACACCGGCAGGTAACGCGGTTTAGCAGGGGAGTTATGTCTTGTCGGAGGGGGTTTTATACCATTGGGGGTCCCGGTCTAGATACACCGGCAGGTAACGCGGTTTAGCTGGGGAGTTATGTCTTCTGGGAGGAGGTTTTATACCACTGGGGGTCCTGGTTTAGATACACCGGCAGGTAACGCAGCTTAGCTGGGGAGTTATGTCTTCTGGGAGGGGGTTTTATACCACTGGGAGTCCCGGTTTAGATACACCGGCAGGTAACGCGGTTTAGCTGGGGAGTTATGTCTTCTGGGAGAGGGTTTTATACCACTGGGGGTCCCGGTCTAGATACACCGGCAGGTAACGCGGTTTAGCTGGGGAGTTATTTCTTGTTGGAGGGGGTTTTATACCATTGGGGGTCCCTGTTTAGATACACCGGCAGGTAACGCGGTTTAGCTGGGGAGTTATGTCTTCTGGAAGGGGGTTTTATACCACTGGGGGTCCCGGTCTAGATACACCGGCAGGTAACGCGGTTTAGCTGGGGAGTTATGTACTGTTGGAGAGGGTTTTATACCACTGGGGGTCTGGGTCTAGATACACCGGCAGGTAACGCGGTTTAGCTGGGGAGTTATGTCTTCTGGGAGGGGGATTTATACCACTGGGGGTCCTTGTCTAGATACACCGGCAGGTGACGCGGTTTAGCTGGGGAGTTATGTCTTGTTGGAGGGGGTTTTATACCATTGGGGGTCCCGGTTTAGATACACCGGCAGGTAACGCGGTTTAGCTGGGGAGTTATGTCTTCTGGGAGGGGGATTTATACCATTGGGGGTCCCGGTCTAGATACACCGGCAGGTAACGCGGTTTAGCTGGGGAGTTATGTCTTGTGGGAGGGGGATTTATACCACTGGGGGTCCCGGTCTAGATACACCGGCAGGTAACGCGGTTTAGCTGGGGAGTTATGTCTTGTTGGAGGGTGTTTTATACCACTGGGGGTCCCGGTCTAGATACACCGGCAGGTAACGCAGTTTAGCTGGGGTGTTATGTCTTGTTGGAGGGGGTTTTATACCACTGGGGGTCCCGGTTTAGATACACCGGCAGGTAACGCGGTTTAGCTGGGGAGTTATGTCTTCTGGGAGGGGGTTTTATACCACTGGGGGTCCCGGTCTAGATACACCGGCAGGTAACGCGGTTTAGCTGGGGAGTTATGTCTTCTGGGAGAGGGTTTTATACCACTGTGTGTCCCGCTCGAGATACACCGGCAGGTAACGCAGTTTAGCTCGGGAGTTCTGTCCTCTGGGAGGGGGTTTTATACCGTTGGGGGTCCCGGTCTAGATACACCGGCAGGTAACGCGGTTTAGCTGGGGAGTTATGTCTTGTTGGAGGGGGTTTTATACCATTGGGGGTCACGGTCTAGATACACCGGCAGGTAACGCGGTTTAGCTGGGGAGTTATGTCTTCTGGGAGGGGGTTTTATACCACTGGGGGCCCCGGTCTAGATACACCGGCAGGTAACGCGGTTTAGCTGGGGAGTTATGTCCTGTTGGAGAGGGTTTTATACCACTGCGGGTCCTGGTCTAGATACACCGGCAGGTAACGCGGATTAGCTGGGGAGTTATGTCTTCTGGGAGGGGGATTTATACCACTGGGGGTCCTGGTCTAGATACACCGGCAGGTGACGCGGTTTAGCTGGGGAGTTATGTCTTGTTGGAGGGAGTTTTATACCATTGGGGGTCCCGGTTTAGATACACCGGCAGGTAACGCGGTTTAGCTGGGGAGTTCTGTCTTCTGGGAGGGGGATTTATACCATTGGGGGTCCCGGTCTAGATACACCGGCAGGTAACGCGGTTTAGCTGGGGAGTTATGTCTTGTTGGAGGGGGTTTTATACCACTGGGGGTCCCGGTCTAGATACACCGGCAGGTAACGCAGTTTAGCTGGGGTGTTATGTCTTGTTGGAGGGGGTTTTATACCACTGGGGGTCCCGGTTTAGATACACCGGCAGGTAACGCGGTTTAGCTGGGGAGTTATGTCTTCTGGGAGGGGGTTTTATACCACTGGGGGTCCCGGTTTAGATACACCGGCAGGAAACGCGGTTTAGCTGGGGAGTTATGTCTTCTGGGAGGGGGTTTTATACCACTGGGGGTCCCGGTTTAGATACACCGGCAGGTAACGCGGTTTAGCTCGGGAGTTATGTCTTCTGGGAGAGGGTTTTATACCGTTGGGGGTCCCGGTCTAGATACACCGGCAGGTAGCGCGGTTTAGCTGGGGAGTTATGTCTTGTTGGAGGGGGTTTTATACCATTGGGGGTCCCGGTCTAGATACACCGGCAGGTAACGCAGTTTAGCTGGGGAGTTATGTCTTGTTGGAGGGGGTTTTATACCATTGGGGGTCCCGGTCTAGATACACCGGCAGGTAACGCAGTTTAGCTGGGGAGTTATGTCTTCTGGGAGGGGGATTTATACCACTGGGGGTCCCCGTCTAGATACACCGGCAGGTAACGCGGTTTAGCTGGGGAGTTATGTCTTGTTCGAGGGGGATTTATACCACTGGGGGTCCCGGTCTAGATACACCGGCAGGTAACGCGGTTAAGCTGGGGAGTTATGTCTTCTGGGAGGGGGATTTATACCACTGGGGGTCCTGGTCTAGATACACCTGCAGGTGACGCGGTTTAGCTGGGGAGTTATGTCTTGTTGGAGGGAGTTTTATACCATTGGGGGTCCCGGTTTAGATACACCGGCAGGTAACGCGGTTTAGCTGGGGAGTTCTGTCTTCTGGGAGGGGGATTTATACCATTGGGGGTCCCGGTCTAGATACACCGGCAGGTAACGCGGTTTAGCTGGGGAGTTATGTCTTGTTGGAGGGGGTTTTATACCACTGGGGGTCCCGGTCTAGATACACCGGCAGGTAACGCAGTTTAGCTGGGGTGTTATGTCTTGTTGGAGGGGGTTTTATACCACTGGGGGTCCCGGTTTAGATACACCGGAGGTAACGCGGTTTAGCTGGGTAGTTATGTCTTCTGGGAGGGGGTTTTATACCACTGGGGGTCCCGGTTTAGATACACCGGCAGGTAACGCGGTTTAGCTCGGGAGTTATGTCTTCTGGGAGAGGGTTTTATACCGTTGGGGGTCCCGGTCTAGATACACCGGCTGGTAACGCGGTTTAGCTGGGGAGTTATGTCTTGTTGGAGGGGGTTTTATACCATTGGGGGTCCCGGTCTAGATACACCGGCAGGTATCGCAGTTTAGCTGGGGAGTTATGTCTTCTGGGAGGGGGTTTTATACCACTGGGGGTCCCGGTTTAGATACACCGGCAGGTAACGCGGTTTAGCTGGGTAGTTATGTCTTCTGGGAGGGGGTTTTATACCACTGGGGGTCCCGGTTTAGATACACCGGCAGGTAACGCGGTTTAGCTCGGGAGTTATGTCTTCTGGGAGAGGGTTTTATACCGTTGGGGGTCCCGGTCTAGATACACCGGCTGGTAACGCGGTTTAGCTGGGGAGTTATGTCTTGTTGGAGGGGGTTTTATACCATTGGGGGTCCCGGTCTAGATACACCGGCAGGTATCGCAGTTTAGCTGGGGAGTTATGTCTTGTTGGAGGGGGTTTTATACCATTGGGGGTCCCGGTCTAGATACACCGGCAGGTAACGCAGTTTAGCTGGGGAGTTATGTCTTCTGGGAGGGGGATTTATACCACTGGGGGTCCCCGTCTAGATACACCGGCTGGTAACGCGGTTTAGCTGGGGAGTTATGTCTTGTTCGAGGGGGATTTATACCACTGGGGGTCCCGGTCTAGATACACCGGTAGGTAACGCGGTTTAGCTGGGGAGTTATGTCTTCTGGGAGGGGGATTTATACCACTGGGGATCCCGGTCTAGATACACCGGCAGGTAACGCGGTTAAGCTGGGGAGTTATGTCTTGTGGAAGGGGGATTTATACCACTGGGGGTCCCGGTCTGGATACACCGGCAGGTAACGCGGTTTAGCTGGGGAATTATGTCTTCTGGGAGAGTGTTTTATACCACTGGGGGTCCCGGTCTAGATACACCGGCAGGTAACGCAGTTTAGCTGGGGAGTTATATCTTCTGGGAGGGGGATTTATACCACTGGGGGTCCCGGTCTATATACACCGACAGGTAACGCAGTTTAGCTGGAGAGTTATGTCTTCTGGGAGGGGGATTTATACCACTGGGGGTCCCGGTCTAGATAAACCGGCAGGTAACGCGGTTTAGCTGGGGAGTTATGTATTCTGGGAGAGGGTTTTATACCACTGGGGGTCCCGGTCTAGATACACCGGCAGGTAACGCAGTTTAGCTGGGGAGTTATGTCTTCTGGGAGGGGGTTTTATACCACTGGGGGTCCCGGTCTAGATACACCGGCAGGTAACGCGGTTTAGCTGGGGAGTTATGTCTTCTGGGAGGGGGATTTATACCACTGGGAGTCCTGGTCTAGATACACCGGCAGGTGACGCGGTTTAGCTGGGGAGTTATGTCTTGTTGGAGGGGGTTTTATACCATTGGGGGTCCCGGTTTAGATACACCGGCAGGTAACGCGGTTTAGCTGGGGAGTTATGTCTTCTGGGAGGGGGATTTATACCATTGGGGGTCCCGGTCTAGATACACCGGCAGGTAAGGCGGTTTAGCTGGGGAGTTATGTCTTGTGGGAGGGGGATTTATACCACTGGGGGTCCCGGTCTAGATACACCGGCAGGTAACGCGGTTTAGCTGGGGAGTTATGTCTTGTTGGAGGCGGTTTTATACCACTGGGGGTCCCAGTCTAGACACACCGGCAGTTAACGCAGTTTAGCTGGGGTGTTATGTCTTGTTGGAGGGGGTTTTATACCACTGGGGGTCCCGGTTTAGATACACCGGCAGGTAACGCGGTTTAGCTGGGGAGTTATGTCTTCTGGGAGGGGGTTTTATACCACTGGGGGTCCCGGTCTAGATACACCGGCAGGTAACGCAGTTTAGCTGGGGAGTTATGTCTTCTGGGAGTGGGATTTATACCACTGGGGGTCCCGGTCTAGATACATCGGCAGGTAACGCGGTTTAGCTGGGGAGTTATGTCTTCTGGGAGGGGGATTTATACCATTGGGGGTCCAGGTTTAGATACACCGGCAGGTAACGCGGTTTAGCTGGGGAGTTATGTCTTGTGGGAGGGGGATTTATACCACTGGGGGTCACGGTTTAGATACACCGACAGGTAACGCGGTTTAGCTGGGGAGTTATGTCTTCTGGGAGGGGGAATTATACCACTGGGGATCCCGGTCTAGATACAGCGGTAGGTAACGCGGTTTAGCAGGGGAGTTATGTCTTCTGGGAGGGGGATTTATACCACTGGGGCTCCCGGTTTAGATACACCGGTAGGTAACGCGGTTTAGCTGGGGAGTTATGTCTTCTGGGAGGGGGATTTATACCACTGGGGGACCCGGTCTAGATACACCGGCAGGTAACGCGGTTTAGCTGGGGAGTTATGTCTTCTGGGAGGGGGTTTTATACCATTGGGGGTCCCGGTTTAGATACACCGGCAGGTAACGCGGTTTAGCTGGGGAGTTATGTCTTCTGGGAGGGGGATTTATACCACTGGGGGTCCCGGTTTAGATACACCGGCAGGTAACGCGGTTTAGCTGGGGAGTTATGTCTTCTGGGAGGGGGATTTATACCACTGGGGGTCCTTGTCTAGATACACCGGCAGGTGACGCGGTTTAGCTGGGGAATTATGTCTTGTTGGAGGGGGTTTTATACCACTGGGGGTCCTGGTTTAGATACACCGGCAGGTAACGCAGCTTAGCTGGGGAGTTATGTCTTCTGGGAGGGGGTTTTATACCACTGGGAGTCCCGGTTTAGATACACTTGCAGGTAACGCGGTTTAGCTGGGGAGTTATGTCTTCTGGGAGAGAGTTTTATACCACTGGGTGTCCCGGTCTAGATACACCGGCAGGTAACGCGGTTTAGCAGGGGAGTTATTTCTTGTTGGAGGGGGTTTTATACCATTGGGGGTCCCTGTTTAGATACACCGGCAGGTAACGCGGTTTAGCTGGGGAGTTATGTCTTCTGGGAGGGGGTTTTATACCACTGGGGGTCCCGGTCTAGATACACCGGCAGGTAACGCGGTTTAGCTGGGGAGTTATGTCTTCTGGGAGAGGGTTTTATACCACTGGGGGTCCCGGTCTAGATACACCGGCAGGTAACGCAGTTTAGCTGGGGAGTTATGTCTTCTGGAAGGGGGTTTTATACCACTGGGGGTCCCGGTCTAGATACACCGGCAGGTAACGCGGTTTAGCTGGGGAGTTATGTACTGTTGGAGAGGGTTTTATACCACTGGGGGTCTGGGTCTAGATACACCGGCAGGTAACGCGGTTTAGCTGGGGAGTTATGTCTTCTGGGAGGGGGATTTATACCACTGGGGGTCCTTGTCTAGATACACCGGAAGGTGACGCGGTTTAGCTGGGGAGTTATGTCTTGTTGGAGGGGGTTTTCTACCATTGGGGGTCCCGGTTTAGATACACCGGCAGGTAACGCGGTTTAGCTGGGGAGTTATGTCTTGTGGGAGGGGGATTTATACCACTGGGGGTCCCGGTCTAGATACACCGGCAGGTAACGCGGTTTAGCTGGGGAGTTATGTCTTCTGGGAGGGGGTTTTATACCACTGGGGGTCCTGGTTTAGATACACCGGCAGGTAACGCGGTTTAGCTGGGGAGTTATGTCTTCTGGGAGGGGGATTTATACCATTGGGGGTCCCGGTCTAGATACACCGGCAGGTAACGCGGTTTAGCTGGGGAGTTATGTCTTGTGGGAGGGGGATTTATACCACTGGGGGTCCCGGTCTAGATACACCGGCAGGTAACGCGGTTTAGCTGGGGAGTTATGTCTTGTTGGAGGGTGTTTTATACCACTGGGGGTCCCGGTCTAGATACACCGGCAGGTAACGCAGTTTAGCTGGGGTGTTATGTCTTGTTGGAGGGGGTTTTATACCACTGGGGGTCCCGGTTTAGATACACCGGCAGGTAACGCGGTTTAGCTAGGGAGTTATGTCTTCTGGGAGGGGGTTTTATACCACTGGGTGTCCCGGTTTAGATACACCGGCAGGTAACGCGGTTTAGCTGGGGAGTTATGTCTTCTGGGAGAGGGTTTTATATCACTGGGTGTCCCGCTCGAGATACACCGGCAGGTAACGCAGTTTAGCTGGGGAGTTCTGTCTTCTGGGAGGGGGTTTTATACCGTTGGGGGTCCCGGTCTAGATACACCGGCAGGTAACGCGGTTTAGCTGGGGAGTTATGTCTTCTGGGAGGGGGATTTATACCACTGGGGGTCCTTGTCTAGATACACCGGCAGGTGACGCGGTTTAGCTGGGGAATTATGTCTTGTTGGAGGGGGTTTTATACCACTGGGGGTCCTGGTTTAGATACACCGGCAGGTAACGCAGCTTAGCTGGGGAGTTATGTCTTCTGGGAGGGGGTTTTATACCACTGGGAGTCCCGGTTTAGATACACTTGCAGGTAACGCGGTTTAGCTGGGGAGTTATGTCTTCTGGGAGAGGGTTTTATACCACTGGGTGTCCCGGTCTAGATACACCGGCAGGTAACGCGGTTTAGCAGGGGAGTTATTTCTTGTTGGAGGGGGTTTTATACCATTGGGGGTCCCTGTTTAGATACACCGGCAGGTAACGCGGTTTAGCTGGGGAGTTATGTCTTCTGGGAGGGGGTTTTATACCACTGGGGGTCCCGGTCTAGATACACCGGCAGGTAACGCGGTTTAGCTGGGGAGTTATGTCTTCTGGGAGAGGGTTTTATACCACTGGGGGTCCCGGTCTAGATACACCGGCAGGTAACGCAGTTTAGCTGGGGAGTTATGTCTTCTGGAAGGGGGTTTTATACCACTGGGGGTCCCGGTCTAGATACACCGGCAGGTAACGCGGTTTAGCTGGGGAGTTATGTACTGTTGGAGAGGGTTTTATACCACTGGGGGTCTGGGTCTAGATACACCGGCAGGTAACGCGGTTTAGCTGGGGAGTTATGTCTTCTGGGAGGGGGATTTATACCACTGGGGGTCCTTGTCTAGATACACCGGAAGGTGACGCGGTTTAGCTGGGGAGTTATGTCTTGTTGGAGGGGGTTTTCTACCATTGGGGGTCCCGGTTTAGATACACCGGCAGGTAACGCGGTTTAGCTGGGGAGTTATGTCTTGTGGGAGGGGGATTTATACCACTGGGGGTCCCGGTCTAGATACACCGGCAGGTAACGCGGTTTAGCTGGGGAGTTATGTCTTCTGGGAGGGGGTTTTATACCACTGGGGGTCCTGGTTTAGATACACCGGCAGGTAACGCGGTTTAGCTGGGGAGTTATGTCTTCTGGGAGGGGGATTTATACCATTGGGGGTCCCGGTCTAGATACACCGGCAGGTAACGCGGTTTAGCTGGGGAGTTATGTCTTGTGGGAGGGGGATTTATACCACTGGGGGTCCCGGTCTAGATACACCGGCAGGTAACGCGGTTTAGCTGGGGAGTTATGTCTTGTTGGAGGGTGTTTTATACCACTGGGGGTCCCGGTCTAGATACACCGGCAGGTAACGCAGTTTAGCTGGGGTGTTATGTCTTGTTGGAGGGGGTTTTATACCACTGGGGGTCCCGGTTTAGATACACCGGCAGGTAACGCGGTTTAGCTAGGGAGTTATGTCTTCTGGGAGGGGGTTTTATACCACTGGGTGTCCCGGTTTAGATACACCGGCAGGTAACGCGGTTTAGCTGGGGAGTTATGTCTTCTGGGAGAGGGTTTTATATCACTGGGTGTCCCGCTCGAGATACACCGGCAGGTAACGCAGTTTAGCTGGGGAGTTCTGTCTTCTGGGAGGGGGTTTTATACCGTTGGGGGTCCCGGTCTAGATACACCGGCAGGTAACGCGGTTTAGCTGGGGAGTTATGTCTTCTGGGAGGGGGTTTTATACCACTGGGGGCCCCGGTCTAGATACACCGGCAGGTAACGCGGTTTAGCTGGGGAGTTATGTCCTGTTGGAGAGGGTTTTATACCACTGGGGGTCCTGGTCTAGATACACCGGCAGGTATTGCGGTTTAGCTGGGGAGTTATGTCTTCTGGGAGGGGGATTTATACCACTGGGGGTCCTGGTCTAGATACACCGGCAGGTGACGCGGTTTAGCTGGGGAGTTATGTCTTGTTGGAGGGAGTTTTATACCATTGGGGGTCCCGGTTTAGATACACCGGCAGGTAACGCGGTTTAGCTGGGGAGTTCTGTCTTCTGGGAGGGGGATTTATACCATTGGGGTCCCGGTCTAGATACACCGGCAGGTAACGCGGTTTAGCTGGGGAGTTATGTCTTGTTGGAGGGGGTTATATACCACTGGGGGTCCCGGTCTAGATACACCGGCAGGTAACGCAGTTTAGCTGGGGTGTTATGTCTTGTTGGAGGGGGTTTTATACCACTGGGGGTCCCGGTTTAGATACACCGGCAGGTAACGCGGTTTAGCTGGGGAGTTATGTCTTCTGGAAGGGGGTTTTATACCACTGGGGGTCCCGGTTTAGATACACCGGCAGGTAACGCGGTTTAGCTGGGCAGTTATGTCTTCTGGGAGGGGGTTTTATACCACTGGGGGTCCCTGTCTAGATACACCGGCAGGTAACGCGGTTTAGCTGGGGAGTTATGTCTTGTTCGAGGGGGATTTATACCACTGGGGGTCCCGGTCTAGATACACCGGTAGGTAACGCGGTTTAGCTGGGGAGTTATGTCTTCTGGGAGGGGGATTTATACCACTGGGGATCCCGGTCTAGATACACCGGTAGGTAACGCGGTTAAGCTGGGGAGTTATGTCTTCTGGGAGGGGGATTTATACCACTGGGGCTCCCGGTTTAGATACACCGGTAGGTAACGCGGTTTAACTGGGCAGTTATGTCTTCTAGGAGCGGGTTTTATACCTTTGGGGGTCCCGGTTTAGATACACCGGCAGGTAACGCGGTTTAGCTGGGGAGTTATGTCTTCTGGGAGGGGGATTTATACCATTGGGGGTCCCGGTTTAGATGCACCGGCAGGTAACGCGGTTTAGCTGGGGAGTTATGTCTTCCGGGAGGGGGTTTTATACCACTGGGGGTCCCGGTTTAGATACACCGGCAGGTAACGCGGTTTAGCTGGGTAGTTATGTCTTCTGGGAGGGGGTTTTATACCACTGGGGGTCCCGGTTTAGATACACCGGCAGGTAACGCGGTTTAGCTCGGGAGTTATGTCTTCTGGGAGAGGGTTTTATACCGTTGGGGGTCCCGGTCTAGATACACCGGCTGGTAACGCGGTTTAGCTGGGGAGTTATGTCTTGTTGGAGGGGGTTTTATACCATTGGGGGTCCCGGTCTAGATACACCGGCAGGTAACGCAGTTTAGCTGGGGAGTTATGTCTTGTTGGAGGGGGTTTTATACCATTGGGGGTCCCGGTCTAGATACACCGGCAGGTAACGCAGTTTAGCTGGGGAGTTATGTCTTCTGGGAGGGGGATTTATACCACTGGGCTCCCCGTCTAGATACACCGGCTGGTAACGCGGTTTAGCTGGGGAGTTATGTCTTGTTCGAGGGGGATTTATACCACTGGGGGTCCCGGTCTAGATACACCGGTAGGTAACGCGGTTTAGCTGGGGAGTTATGTCTTCTGGGAGGGGGATTTATACCACTGGGGATCCCGGTCTAGATACACCGGCAGGTAACGCGGTTAAGCTGGGGAGTTATGTCTTGTGGAAGGGGGATTTATACCACTGGGGGTCCCGGTCTGGATACACCGGCAGGTAACGCGGTTTAGCTGGGGAATTATGTCTTCTGGGAGAGGGTTTTATACCACTGGGGGTCCCGGTCTAGATACACCGGCAGGTAACGCAGTTTAGCTGGGGAGTTATATCTTCTGGGAGGGGGATTTATACCACTGGGGGTCCCGGTCTAGATACACCGACAGGTAACGCAGTTTAGCTGGAGAGTTATGTCTTCTGGGAGGGGGATTTATACCACTGGGGGTCCCGGTCTAGATAAACCGGCAGGTAACGCGGTTTAGCTGGGGAGTTATGTATTCTGGGAGAGGGTTTTATACCACTGGGGGTCCCGGTCTAGATACACCGGCAGGTAACGCAGTTTAGCTGGGGAGTTATGTCTTCTGGGAGGGGGTTTTATACCACTGGGGGTCCCGGTCTAGATACACCGGCAGGTAACGCGGTTTAGCTGGGGAGTTATGTCTTCTGGGAGGGGGATTTATACCACTGGGAGTCCTGGTCTAGATACACCGGCAGGTGACGCGGTTTAGCTGGGGAGTTATGTCTTGTTGGAGGGGGTTTTATACCATTGGGGGTCCCGGTTTAGATACACCGGCAGGTAACGCGGTTTAGCTGGGGAGTTATGTCTTCTGGGAGGGGGATTTATACCATTGGGGGTCCCGGTCTAGATACACCGGCAGGTAAGGCGGTTTAGCTGGGGAGTTATGTCTTGTGGGAGGGGGATTTATACCACTGGGGGTCCCGGTCTAGATACACCGGCAGGTAACGCGGTTTAGCTGGGGAGTTATGTCTTGTTGGAGGCGGTTTTATACCACTGGGGGTCCCAGTCTAGACACACCGGCAGGTAACGCAGTTTAGCTGGGGTGTTATGTCTTGTTGGAGGGGGTTTTATACCACTGGGGGTCCCGGTTTAGATACACCGGCAGGTAACGCGGTTTAGCTGGGGAGTTATGTCTTCTGGGAGGGGGTTTTATACCACTGGGGGTCCCGGTCTAGATACACCGGCAGGTAACGCAGTTTAGCTGGGGAGTTATGTCTTCTGGGAGTGGGATTTATACCACTGGGGGTCCCGGTCTAGATACATCGGCAGGTAACGCGGTTTAGCTGGGGAGTTATGTCTTCTGGGAGGGGGATTTATACCATTGGGGGTCCAGGTTTAGATACACCGGCAGGTAACGCGGTTTAGCTGGGGAGTTATGTCTTGTGGGAGGGGGATTTATACCACTGGGGGTCACGGTTTAGATACACCGACAGGTAACGCGGTTTAGCTGGGGAGTTATGTCTTCTGGGAGGGGGAATTATACCACTGGGGATCCCGGTCTAGATACACCGGTAGGTAACGCGGTTTAGCAGGGGAGTTATGTCTTCTGGGAGGGGGATTTATACCACTGGGGCTCCCGGTTTAGATACACCGGTAGGTAACGCGGTTTAGCTGGGGAGTTATGTCTTCTGGGAGGGGGATTTATACCACTGGGGGACCCGGTCTAGATACACCGGCAGGTAACGCGGTTTAGCTGGGGAGTTATGTCTTCTGGGAGGGGGTTTTATACCATTGGGGGTCCCGGTTTAGATACACCGGCAGGTAACGCGGTTTAGCTGGGGAGTTATGTCTTCTGGGAGGGGGATTTATACCACTGGGGGTCCCGGTTTAGATACACCGGCAGGTAACGCGGTTTAGCTGGGGAGTTATGTCTTCTGGGAGGGGGATTTATACCACTGGGGGTCCTTGTCTAGATACACCGGCAGGTGACGCGGTTTAGCTGGGGAATTATGTCTTGTTGGAGGGGGTTTTATACCACTGGGGGTCCTGGTTTAGATACACCGGCAGGTAACGCAGCTTAGCTGGGGAGTTATGTCTTCTGGGAGGGGGTTTTATACCACTGGGAGTCCCGGTTTAGATACACTTGCAGGTAACGCGGTTTAGCTGGGGAGTTATGTCTTCTGGGAGAGGGTTTTATACCACTGGGTGTCCCGGTCTAGATACACCGGCAGGTAACGCGGTTTAGCAGGGGAGTTATTTCTTGTTGGAGGGGGTTTTATACCATTGGGGGTCCCTGTTTAGATACACCGGCAGGTAACGCGGTTTAGCTGGGGAGTTATGTCTTCTGGGAGGGGGTTTTATACCACTGGGGGTCCCGGTCTAGATACACCGGCAGGTAACGCGGTATAGCTGGGGAGTTATGTCTTCTGGGAGAGGGTTTTATACCACTGGGGGTCCCGGTCTAGATACACCGGCAGGTAACGCAGTTTAGCTGGGGAGTTATGTCTTCTGGAAGGGGGTTTTATAGCACTGGGGGTCCCGGTCTAGATACACCGGCAGGTAACGCGGTTTAGCTGGGGAGTTATGTACTGTTGGAGAGGGTTTTATACCACTGGGGGTCTGGGTCTAGATACACCGGCAGGTAACGCGGTTTAGCTGGGGAGTTATGTCTTCTGGGAGGGGGATTTATACCACTGGGGGTCCTTGTCTAGATACACCGGAAGGTGACGCGGTTTAGCTGGGGAGTTATGTCTTGTTGGAGGGGGTTTTATACCATTGGGGGTCCCGGTTTAGATACACCGGCAGGTAACGCGGTTTAGCTGGGGAGTTATGTCTTGTGGGAGGGGGATTTATACCACTGGGGGTCCCGGTCTAGATACACCGGCAGGTAACGCGGTTTAGCTGGGGAGTTATGTCTTCTGGGAGGGGGTTTTATACCACTGGGGGTCCTGGTTTAGATACACCGGCAGGTAACGCGGTTTAGCTGGGGAGTTATGTCTTCTGGGAGGGGGATTTATACCATTGGGGGTCCCGGTCTAGATACACCGGCAGGTAACGCGGTTTAGCTGGGGAGTTATGTCTTGTGGGAGGGGGATTTATACCACTGGGGGTCCCGGTCTAGATACACCGGCAGGTAACGCGGTTTAGCTGGTGAGTTATGTCTTGTTGGAGGGTGTTTTATACCACTGGGGGTCCCGGTCTAGATACACCGGCAGGTAACGCAGTTTAGCTGGGGTGTTATGTCTTGTTGGAGGGGGTTTTATACCACTGGGGGTCCCGGTTTAGATACACCGGCAGGTAACGCGGTTTAGCTAGGGAGTTATGTCTTCTGGGAGGGGGTTTTATACCACTGGGTGTCCCGGTTTAGATACACCGGCAGGTAACGCGGTTTAGCTGGGGAGTTATGTCTTCTGGGAGAGGGTTTTATACCACTGGGTGTCCCGCTCGAGATACACCGGCAGGTAACGCAGTTTAGCTGGGGAGTTCTGTCTTCTGGGAGGGGGTTTTATACCGTTGGGGGTCCCGGTCTAGATACACCGGCAGGTAACGCGGTTTAGCTGGGGAGTTATGTCTTGTTGGAGGGGGTTTTATACCATTGGGGGTCACGGTCTAGATACACCGGCAGGTAACGCGGTTTAGCTGGGGAGTTATGTCTTCTGGGAGGGGGTTTTATACCACTGGGGGCCCCGGTCTAGATACACCGGCAGGTAACGCGGTTTAGCTGGGGAGTTATGTCCTGTTGGAGAGGGTTTTATACCACTGGGGGTCCTGGTCTAGATACACCGGCAGGTATTGCGGTTTAGCTGGGGAGTTATGTCTTCTGGGAGGGGGATTTATACCACTGGGGGTCCTGGTCTAGATACACCGGCAGGTGACGCGGTTTAGCTGGGGAGTTATGTCTTGTTGGAGGGAGTTTTATACCATTGGGGGTCCCGGTTTAGATACACCGGCAGGTAACGCGGTTTAGCTGGGGAGTTCTGTCTTCTGGGAGGGGGATTTATACCATTGGGGTCCCGGTCTAGATACACCGGCAGGTAACGCGGTTTAGCTGGGGAGTTATGTCTTGTTGGAGGGGGTTATATACCACTGGGGGTCCCGGTCTAGATACACCGGCAGGTAACGCAGTTTAGCTGGGGTGTTATGTCTTGTTGGAGGGGGTTTTATACCACTGGGGGTCCCGGTTTAGATACACCGGCAGGTAACGCGGTTTAGCTGGGGAGTTATGTCTTCTGGAAGGGGGTTTTATACCACTGGGGGTCCCGGTTTAGATACACCGGCAGGTAACGCGGTTTAGCTGGGCAGTTATGTCTTCTGGGAGGGGGTTTTATACCACTGGGGGTCCCTGTCTAGATACACCGGCAGGTAACGCGGTTTAGCTGGGGAGTTATGTCTTGTTCGAGGGGGATTTATACCACTGGGGGTCCCGGTCTAGATACACCGGTAGGTAACGCGGTTTAGCTGGGGAGTTATGTCTTCTGGGAGGGGGATTTATACCACTGGGGATCCCGGTCTAGATACACCGGTAGGTAACGCGGTTAAGCTGGGGAGTTATGTCTTCTGGGAGGGGGATTTATACCACTGGGGCTCCCGGTTTAGATACACCGGTAGGTAACGCGGTTTAACTGGGCAGTTATGTCTTCTAGGAGGGGGTTTTATACCTTTGGGGGTCCCGGTTTAGATACACCGGCAGGTAACGCGGTTTAGCTGGGGAGTTATGTCTTCTGGGAGGGGGATTTATACCATTGGGGGTCCCGGTTTAGATGCACCGGCAGGTAACGCGGTTTAGCTGGGGAGTTATGTCTTCCGGGAGGGGGTTTTATACCACTGGGGGTCCTGGTTTAGATACACCGGCAGGTAACGCGGTTTAGCTGGGGAGTTATGTCTTGTGGTAGGGGGATTTATACCACTGGGGGTCCCGGTCTAGATACACCGGCAGGTAACGCGGTTTAGCAGGGGAGTTATGTCTTGTTGGAGGGGGGTTTTATACCATTGGGGGTCCCGGTCTAGATACACCGGCAGGTAACGCGGTTTAGCTGGGGAGTTATGTCTTCTGGGAGGGGGATTTATACCACTGGGGGTCCTGGTTTAGATACACCGGCAGGTAACGCAGTTTAGCTGGGGAGTTATGTCTTCTGGGAGGGGGTTTTATACCACTGGGGGTCCCGGTTTAGATACACCGGCAGGTAACGCGGTTTAGCTGGGGAGTGATGTCCTGTTGGAGAGGGTTATATACCACTGGGGGTCCCGGTCTAGATACACCGGCAGGTAACGCAGTTTAGCTGGGGTGTTATGTCTTCTGGGAGGGGGATTTATACCACTGGGGGTCCCGGTCTAGATACACCGGCAGGTAACGCGATTTAGCTGGGGAGTTATGTCTTCTGGGAGGGGGATTTATACCATTGGGGGTCCCGGTTTAGATACACCGGCAGGTAACGCGGTTTAGCTGGGGAGTTATGTCTTGTTGGAGGGGGATTTATACCACTGGGTGTCCCGGTCTAGATACAGCGGTAGGTAACGCGGTTTAGCTGGGGAGTTATGTTTTCTGGGAGGGGGATTTATACCACTGGGGATCCCGGTCTAGATACACCGGTAGGTAACGCGGTTTAGCTGGGGAGTTGTCTTCTGGGAGGGGGATTTATACCACTGGGGCTCCAGGTTTAGATACACCGGTAGGTAACGCGGTTTAGCTGGGGAGTTATGTCTTCTGGGAGGGGGTTTTATACCATTGGGGGTCCCGGTGTAGATACACCGGCAGGTAACGCGGTTTAGCTGGGGAGTTATGTCTTCTGGGAGGGGGATTTATACCAGTGGGGGTCCCGGTTTAGATACACCGGCAGGTAACGCGGTTTAGCTGGGGAGTTATGTCTTCTGGGAGGGGGTTTTATACCACTGGGGGTCCTGGTTTAGATACACCGGCAGGTAACGCGCTTTAGCTGGGGAGTTATGTCTTGTGGGAGGGGGATTTATACCACTGGGGGTCCCGGTCTAGATACACCGGCAGGTAACGCGGTTTAGCAGGGGAGTTATGTCTTGTTGGAGGGGGTTTTATACCATTGGGGGTCCCGGTCTAGATACACCGGCAGGTAACGCGGATTAGCTGGGGAGTTATGTCTTCTGGGAGGGGATTTTATACCACTGGGGGTCCTGGTTTAGATACACCGGCAGGTAACGCAGTTTAGCTGGATAGTTATCTCTTCTGGGAGAGGGTTTTATACCACTGGGGGTCCCGGTTTAGATACACCGGCAGGTAACGCGGTTTAGCTGGGGAGTTATGTCCTGTTCGAGAGGGTTTTATACCACTGGGGGTCCTGGTCTAGATACACCGGCAGGTAACGCGGTTTAGCTGGGTAGTTATGTCTTCTGGGAGGGGGTTTTATACCATTGGGGGTCCCGGTCTAGATACACCGGCAGGTAACGCGGTTTAGCTGGGGAGTTATGTCTTCTGGGAGGGGGATTTATACCAGTGGGGGTCCCGGTTTAGATACACCGGCAGGTAACGCGGTTTAGCTGGGGAGTTATGTCTTCTGGGAGGGGGTTTTATACCACTGGGGGTCCTGGTTTAGATACACCGGCATGTAACGCGCTTTAGCTGGGGAGTTATGTCTTGTGGGAGGGGGATTTATACCACTGGGGGTCCCGGTCTAGATACACCGGCAGGTAACGCGGTTTAGCAGGGGAGTTATGTCTTGTTGGAGGGGGTTTTATACCATTGGGGGTCCCGGTCTAGATACACCGGCAGGTAACGCGGTTTAGCTGGGGAGTTATGTCTTCTGGGAGGGGGTTTTATACCACTGGGGGTCCTGGTTTAGATACACCGGCAGGTAACGCAGTTTAGCTGGATAGTTATCTCTTCTGGGAGAGGCTTTTATACCACTGGGGGTCCCGGTTTAGATACACCGGCAGGTAACGCGGTTTAGCTGGGGAGTTATGTCCTGTCGAGAGGGTTTTATACCACTGGGGGTCCCGGTTTAGATACACCGGCAGGTAACGCGGTTTAGCTGGGGAGTTATGTCCTGTTGGAGAGGTTTTTATACCACTGGGGGTCCTGGTCTAGATACACCTGCAGGTAACGCGGTTTACCTGGGGAGGTATGTCTTTTTGGAGGGGGTTTTATACCATTGGGGGTCCCGGTTTAGATAAACCGGCAGGTAACGCGCTTTAGCTGGGGAGTTATGTCTTGTGGGAGGGGGATTTATACCACTGGGGGTCCCGGTCTAGATACACCGGCAGGTAACGCGGTTTAGCAGGGGAGTTATGTCTTGTTGGAGGGGGTTTTATACCATTGGGGGTCCCGGTCTAGATACACCGGCAGGTAACGCGGATTAGCTGGGGAGTTATGTCTTCTGGGAGGGGGTTTTATACCACTGGGGGTCCTGGTTTAGATACACCGGCAGGTAACGCAGTTTAGCTGGATAGTTATCTCTTCTGGGAGAGGGTTTTATACCACTGGGGGTCCCGGTTTAGATACACCGGCAGGTAACGCGGTTTAGCTGGGGAGTTATGTCCTGTTCGAGAGGGTTTTATACCACTGGGGGTCCTGGTCTAGATACACCGGCAGGTAACGCGGTTTAGCTGGGTAGTTATGTCTTCTGGGAGGGGGTTTTATACCATTGGGGGTCCCGGTCTAGATACACCGGCAGGTAACGCGGTTTAGCTGGGGAGTTATGTCTTCTGGGAGGGGGGTTTATACCGTTGGGGGTCCCGGTTTAGATACACCGGCAGGTAACGCGGTTTAGCTGGGGAGTTATGTCTTCTGGGAGGGGGTTTTATACCACTGGGGGTCCTGGTTTAGATACACCGGCAGGTAACGCGCTTTAGCTGGGGAGTTATGTCTTGTGGGAGGGGGATTTATACCACTGGGGGTCCCGGTCTAGATACACCGGCAGGTAACGCGGTTTAGCAGGGGAGTTATGTCTTGTTGGAGGGGGTTTTATACCATTGGGGGTCCCGGTCTAGATACACCGGCAGGTAACGCGGTTTAGCTGGGGAGTTATGTCTTCTGGGAGGGGGTTTTATACCACTGGGGGTCCTGGTTTAGATACACCGGCAGGTAACGCAGTTTAGCTGGATAGTTATCTCTTCTGGGAGAGGCTTTTATACCACTGGGGGTCCCGGTTTAGATACACCGGCAGGTAACGCGGTTTAGCTGGGGAGTTATGTCCTGTCGAGAGGGTTTTATACCACTGGGGGTCCCGGTCTAGATACACCGGCAGGTAACGCGGTTTAGCTGGGGAGTTATGTCTTCTGGGAGGGGGTTTTATACCACTGGGGGTCCCGGTCTAGATACACCGGCAGGTAACGCGGTTTAGCTGCGGAGTTATGTCTTCTGGGAGGGGGTTTTATACCACTGGGGGTCCCGGTCTAGATAAACCGGCAGGTAACGCGGGTTAGCTGGGGAGTTATGTCTTCTGGGAGGGGGATTTATACCACTGGGGGCCCCGGTCTAGATACAGCGGCAGGTAACGCGGTTTAGCTAGGGAGTTATGTCCTGTTGGAGTGGGTTTTATACCACTGGGGGTCCTGGTCTAGATACACCGGCAGGTAACGCGGTTTAGCTGGGGAGTTATGTCTTGTTGGAGGGGGTTTTATACCATTGGGGGTCCCGGTTTAGATACACCGGCAGGTAACGCGGTTTAGCTGGGGAGTTATGTCTTCTGGGAGGGGGATTTATACCATTGGGGGTCCCGGTCTAGATACACCGGCAGGTAACGCGGTTTAGCTGGGGAGTTATGACTTCTGGGAGGGGGTTTTATACCACTGGGGGTCCCGGTCTAGATACACCGGGAGGTAACGGGGTTTAGCTGGGGAGATATGTCTTGTGGGAGGGGGATTTATACCACTGGGGGTCCCGGTCTAGATACACCGGCAGGTAACGCGGTTTAGCTGGGGAGTTATGTCTTGTTGGGGGGGGCTTTTATACCACTGGGAGTCCCGGTTTAGATACACCGGCAGGTAACGCAGTTTAGCTGGGGAGTTATGTCTTCTGGGAGGGGGTTTTATACCACTGTGGGTCCCGGTTTAGATACACCGGCAGGTACCGCGGTTTAGCTGGGGAGTTATGTCTACTGGGAGGGGGATTTATACCATTGGGGGTCACGGTCTAGATACACCGGCAGGTAACGCGGTTTAGCTGGGGAGCTCTGTCTTCTGGGAGGGGGTTTTATACCACTGGGGCCCCGGTCTAGATACACCGGCAGGAAACGCGGTTTAGCTGGGGAGTTCTGTCTTCTGGGAGGGGGTTTTATACCACTGGGGATCCCGGTTTAGATGCACCGGCAGGTAACGCGTTTTAGCTGGGGAGTTCTGTCTTCTGGGAGAGGGTTTTATAACGTTGGGGGTCCAGGTCTAGATACACCGGCAGGTAACGCGGTTTAGCTGGGGAGTTATGTCTTCTGGGAGGCGGATTTATACCACTGGGGGTCCCGGTTTAGATACCCCGGCTAGTAACGCGGTTTAACTGGGGAGTTATGTCTTCTGGGAGGGGGATTTATACCATTGGGGGTCCCGGTTTTTATACACCGGCAGGTAACGCGGTTTAGCTGGGGAGTTATGTCTTCTGGGAGGGGGATTTATACCACTGGGGGACCCGGTCTAGATATAGCGGCAGGTAACGCGGTTTAGCTAGGGAGTTATGTCCTGTTGGAGAGGGTTTTATACCACTGGGGGTCCTGGTCTAGATACACCGGCAGGTAACGCGGTTTAGCTGGGGAGTTTTGTCTTGTTGGAGGGGGTTTTATACCACTGGGGGTCTCGCTTTAGATACACCGGCAGGTAACGCGGTTTAGCTGGGGAGTTATGTCTTCTGGGAGGGGGATTTATACCATTGGGGGTCCCGGTCTAGATACACCGGCAGGTAACGCGGTTTAGCTGGGGAGTTATGTCTTCTGGGAGGGGGTTTTATACCACTGGGTGTCCCGGTCTAGATACACCGGCAGGTAACGGGGTTTAGCTGGGGAGATATGTCTTGTGGGAGGGGGATTTATACCACTGGGGGTCCCGATCTAGATACACCGGCAGGTAACGCGGTTTAGCTGGGGAGTTATGTCTTGTTGGGGGGGGGTGTTTTATACCACTGGGGGTCCCGTTTTAGATACACCGGCAGGTAACGCAGTTTAGCTGGGGAGTTATGTCTTCTGGGAGGGGGTTTTATACCACTGGGGGTCCCGGTTTAGATACACCGGCAGGTAACGCGGTTTAGCTGGGGAGTTATGTCTTCTGGGAGGGGGTTTTATAACACTGGGGGCCCCGATCTAGGTACACCGGCAGGTAACGCGGTTTAGCTGGGTAGTTATGTCTTGTTGGAGGGGGTTTTATACCATTGTGTGTCCCGGTCTAGATACACCGGCAGGTAACGCGGTTTAGCTGGGGAGTTCTGTCTTCTGGGAGAGGGATTTATACCACTGGGGGTCTCGGTTTAGATACACCGGCAGGTAACGCGGTTTAGCTGGGGATTTATGTCTTCTGGGAGGGGGATTTATACCATTGGGGGTCCCGGTCTAGATACACCGGCAGGTAACGCGGTTTAGCTGGGGAGTTATGTCTTCTGGGAGGGGGATTTATACCACTGGGGGTCCCGCTTTAGATACACCGGTAGGTAACGCGGTTTAGCTGGGGAGTTATGTCTTCTGGGAGGGGGATTCATACCAATGGGGGTCCCGGTTTAGATACACCGGCAGGTAACGCGGTTTAGCAGGGGAGTTATGTCTTGTTGGAGGGGGTTTTATACCATTGGGGGTCCCGGTCTAGATACACCGGCAGGTAACGCGGTTTAGCAGGGGAGTTATGTCTTCTGGGAGTGGGTTTTATACCATTGGGGGTCCCGGTTTAGATACACCGGCAGGTAACGCGGTTTAGCTGGGGAGTTATGTCTTCTGGGAGGGGGATTTATACCATTGGGGGTCCCGGTTTAGATACACCGGCAGGTAACGCGGTTTAGCTGGGGAGTTATCTCCTCTGGGAGGGGGTTTTATAACACTGGGGGTCCTGGTTTAGATACACCGGCAGGTAACGCGGTTTAGCTGGGGAGTTATGTCTTCTGGGAGGGTGTTTTATACCACTGGGGGTCCTGGTTTAGATACACCGGCAGGTAACGCGGTTTAGCTGGGGAGTTATGTCTTCTGGGAGGGGGTTTTATACCGTTGGGGGTCCCGGTCTAGATACACCGGCAGGTAACGCGGTTTAGCTGGGGAGTTATGTCTTCTGGGAGAGGGTTTTATACCGTTGGGGGTCCCGGTCTGGATACACCGGCAGGTAACGCGGTTTAGCTGGGGAGTTATGTCTTGTTGGAGGGGGTTTTATACCATTGGGGGTCCCGGTCTAGATACACCGGCAGGTAACGCGGTTTAGCTGGGGAGTTATGTCTTCTGGGAGGGGGATTTATACCATTGGGGGTCCCGGTTTAGATACACCGGCAGGTTACGCGGCTTAGCTGGGGAGTTATGTCTTGTTTGGGGGGGTTTTATACCACTGGGGGTCCCGGTCTAGATACACCGGCAGGTAACGCGGTTTAGCTGGGGAGTTATGACTTCTGGGAGGGGGATTTATACCACTGGGGGTCCCGGTTTAGATACACCGGCAGGTAACGCACTTTAGCTGGGGAGTTATGTCTTCTGGGAGGGGGTTTTATACCACTGGGGGTCCCGGTTTAGATACACCGGCAGGTAACGCGGTTTAGCTGGGGAGTTATGTCTTCTGGGAGGGGGTTTTATACCACTGGGGGCCCCGGTCTAGATACACCGGCAGGTAACGCGGTTTAGCTGGGGAGTTATGTCTTGTTGGAGGGGGTTTTATACCACTGGGGGTCCCGGTTTAGATACACCGGCAGGTAACGCGGTTTAGCTGGGGAGTTATGTCTTCTGGGAGAGGGTTTTATACCGTTGGGGGTCCCGGTCTGGATACACCGGCAGGTAACGCGGTTTAGCTGGGGAGTTATGTCTTGTTGGAGGGGGTTTTATACCATTGGGGATCCCGGTCTAGATACACCGGCAGGTAACGCGGTTTAGCTGGGGAGTTATGTCTTCTGGGAGGGGGATTTATACCATTGGGGGTCCCGGTCTAGATACACCGGCAGGTAACGCGGTTTAGCTGGGGAGTTATGTCTTCTGGGAGTGGGTTTTATACCATTGGGGGTCCCGGTTTAGATACACCGGCAGGTAACGCGGTTTAGCTGGGGAGTTATGTCTTCTGGGAGGGGGATTTATACCATTGGGGGTCCCGGTTTAGATACACCGGCAGTTAACGCGGTTTAGCTGGGGAGTTATGTCTTCTGGGAGGGGGTTTTATACCACTGGGGGTCCCGGTTTAAATACACCTGCAGGAAACGCGGTTTAGCTGGAGAGTTCTGTCTTCTGGGAGGGGGTTTTATACCACTGGGGGTCCCGGTTTAGATACACAGGCAGGTAACGCGGTTTAGCTGGGGAGTTCTGTCTTCTGGGAGAGGGTTTTATACCGTTGGGGTTCCCGGTCTAGATACACCGGCAGGTAACGCGGTTTAGCTGGGGAGTTATGTCTTCTGGGAGGGGGATTTATACCACTGGGGGTCCCGGTCTAGATACACCGGCAGGTAACGCGGTTTAGCAGGGGAGTTATGTCTTCTGGGAGGGGGTTTTATACTATTGGGGGTCCCGGTTTAGATACACCGGCAGGTAACGCGGTTTAGCTGGGGAGTTATGTCTTCTGGGAGGGGGATTTATACCACTGGGGGTCTCGGTTTAGATACACCGGCAGGTAACGCGGTTTAGCTGGGGATTTATGTCTTCTGGGAGGGGAATTTATACCATTGGGGGTCCCGGTCTAGATACACCGGCAGGTAACGCGGTTTAGCTGTGGAGTTATGTCTTCTGGGAGGGGGATTTATACCACTGGGGGTCCCGGTCTAGATACACCGGCAGGTAACGCGGTTTAGCTGGGGAGTTATGTCTTCTGGGAGGGGGATTTATACCACTGGGGGTCCCGCTTTAGATACACCGGTAGGTAACGCGGTTTAGCTGAGGAGTTATGTCTTCTGGGAGGGGGATTCATACCACTGGGGGTCCCGGTTTAGATACACCGGCAGGTAACGCGGTTTAGCTGGGGAGTTATGTCTTCTGGGAGGGGGTTTTATACCACTGGGGGTCCCGGTCTAGATACACCGGCAGGTAACGCGGTTTAGCAGGGGAGTTATGTCTTGTTGGAGGGGGTATTATACCATTGGGGGTCCCGGTCTAGATACACCGGCAGGTAACGCGGTTTAGCAGGGGAGTTATGTCTTCTGGGAGTGGGTTTTATACCATTGGGGGTCCCGGTTTAGATACACCGGCAGGTAACGCGGTTTAGCTTGGGAGTTATGTCTTCTGGGAGGGGGATTTATACCATTGGGGGTCCCGGTTTAGATACACCGGCAGGTAACGCGGTTTAGCTGGGGAGTTATCTCTTCTGGGAGGGGGTTTTATAACACTGGGGGTCCTGGTTTAGATACACCGGCAGGTAACGCGGTTTAGCTGGGGAGTTATGTCTTCTGGGAGGGTGTTTTATACCACTGGGGGTCCTGGTTTAGATACACCGGCAGGTAACGCGGTTTAGCTGGGGAGTTATGTCTTCTGGGAGGGGGTTTTATACCGTTGGGGGTCCCGGTCTAGATACACCGGCAGGTAACGCGGTTTAGCTGGGGAGTTATGTCTTCTGGGAGAGGGTTTTATACCGTTGGGGGTCCCGGTCTGGATACACCGGCAGGTAACGCGGTTTAGCTGGGGAGTTATGTCTTGTTGGAGGGGGTTTTATACCATTGGGGGTCCCGGTCTAGATACACCGGCAGGTAACGCGGTTTAGCTGGGGAGTTATGTCTTCTGGGAGGGGGATTTATACCATTGGGGGTCCCGGTTTAGATACACCGGCAGGTTACGCGGCTTAGCTGGGGAGTTATGTCTTGTTTGGGGGGGTTTTATACCACTGGGGGTCCCGGTTTAGATACACCGGCAGGTAACGCACTTTAGCTGGGGAGTTATGTCTTCTGGGAGGGGGTTTTATACCACTGGGGGTCCCGGTTTAGATACACCGGCCGGTAACGCGGTTTAGCTGGGGAGTTATGTCTTCTGGGAGGGGGTTTTATACCACTGGGGGCCCCGGTCTAGATACACCGGCAGGTAACGCGGTTTAGCTGGGGAGTTATGTCTTGTTGGAGGGGGTTTTATACCACTGGGGGTCCCGGTTTAGATACACCGGCAGGTAACGCGGTTTAGCTGGGGAGTTATGTCTTCTGGGAGAGGGTTTTATACCGTTGGGGGTCCCGGTCTGGATACACCGGCAGGTAACGCGGTTTAGCTGGGGAGTTATGTCTTGTTGGAGGGGGTTTTATACCATTGGGGATCCCGGTCTAGATACACCGGCAGGTAACGCGGTTTAGCTGGGGAGTTATGTCTTCTGGGAGGGGGATTTATACCATTGGGGGTCCCGGTCTAGATACACCGGCAGGTAACGCGGTTTAGCTGGGGAGTTATGTCTTCTGGGAGGGGGTTTTATACCACTGGGGGTCCCGGTTTAAATACACCGGCAGGAAACGCGGTTTAGCTGGAGAGTTCTGTCTTCTGGGAGGGGGTTTTATACCACTGGGGGTCCCGGTTTAGATACACAGGCAGGTAACGCGGTTTAGCTGGGGAGTTCTGTCTTCTGGGAGTGGGTTTTATACCGTTGGGGGTCCCGGTCTAGATACACCGGCAGGTAACGCGGTTTAGCTGGGGAGTTATGTCTTCTGGGAGGGGGATTTATACCACTGGGGGTCCCGGTCTAGATACACCGGCAGGTAACGCGGTTTAGCTGGGGAGTTATGTCTTCTGGGAGGGGGATTTATACCACTGGGGGTCCCGCTTTAGATACACCGGTAGGTAACGCGGTTTAGCTGAGGAGTTATGTCTTCTGGGAGGGGGATTCATACCACTGGGGGTCCCGGTTTAGATACACCGGCAGGTAACGCGGATTAGCTGGGGAGTTATGACTTCTGGGAGGGGGTTTTATACCACTGGGGGTCCCGGTCTAGATACACCGGCAGGTAACGCGGTTTAGCAGGGGAGTTATGTCTTGTTGGAGGGGGTTTTATACCATTGGGGGTCCCGGTCTAGATACACCGGCAGGTAACGCGGTTTAGCAGGGGAGTTATGTCTTCTGGGAGTGGGTTTTATACCATTGGGGGTCCCGGTTTAGATACACCGGCAGGTAACGCGGTTTAGCTGGGGAGTTATGTCTTCTGGGAGGGGGATTTATACCATTGGGGGTCCCGGTTTAGATACACCGGCAGGTAACGCGGTTTAGCTGGGGAGTTATCTCTTCTGGGAGGGGGTTTTATAACACTGGGGGTCCTGGTTTAGATACACCGGCAGGTAACGCGGTTTAGCTGGGGAGTTATGTCTTCTGGGAGGGTGTTTTATACCACTGGGGGTCCTGGTTTAGATACACCGGCAGGTAACGCGGTTTAGCTGGGGAGTTATGTCTTCTGGGAGGGGGTTTTATACCGTTGGGGGTCCCGGTCTAGATACACCGGCAGGTAACGCGGTTTAGCTGGGGAGTTATGTCTTCTGGGAGAGGGTTTTATACCGTTGGGGGTTCCGGTCTGGATACACCGGCAGGTAACGCGGTTTAGCTGGGGAGTTATGTCTTGTTGGAGGGGGTTTTATACCATTGGGGGTCCCGGTCTAGATACACCGGCAGGTAACGCGGGTTAGCTGGGGAGTTATGTCTTCTGGGAGGGGGATTTATACCATTGGGGTCCCGGTTTAGATACACCGGCAGGTTACGCGGCTTAGCTGGGGAGTTATGTCTTGTTTGGGGGGGTTTTATACCACTGGGGGTCCCGGTTTAGATACACAGGCAGGTAACGCGGTTTAGCTGGGGAGTTCTGTCTTCTGGGAGAGGGTTTTATACCGTTGGGGGTCCCGGTCTAGATACACCGGCAGGTAACGCGGTTTAGCTGGGGAGTTATGTCTTCTGGGAGGGGGATTTATACCACTGGGGGTCCCGGTCTAGATACACCGGCAGGTAACGCGGTTTAGCAGGGGAGTTATGTCTTCTGGGAGGTGGTTTTATACTATTGGGGGTCCCGGTTTAGATACACCGGCAGGTAACGCGGTTTAGCTGGGGAGTTATGTCTTCTGGGAGGGGGATTTATACCACTGGGGGTCTCGGTTTAGATACACCGGCAGGTAACGCGGTTTAGCTGGGGATTTATGTCTTCTGGGAGGGGGATTTATACCATTGGGGGTCCCGGTCTAGATACACCGGCAGGTAACGCGGTTTAGCTGTGGAGTTATGTCTTCTGGGAGGGGGATTTATACCACTGGGGGTCCCGGTCTAGATACACCGGCAGGTAACGCGGTTTAGCTGGGGAGTTATGTCTTCTGGGAGGGGGATTTATACCACTGGGGGTCCCGCTTTAGATACACCGGTAGGTAACGCGGTTTAGCTGAGGAGTTATGTCTTCTGGGAGGGGGATTCATACCACTGGGGGTCCCGGTTTAGATACACCGGCAGGTAACGCGGTTTAGCTGGGGAGTTATGTCTTCTGGGAGGGGGTTTTATACCACTGGGGGTCCCGGTCTAGATACACCGGCAGGTAACGCGGTTTAGCAGGGGAGTTATGTCTTGTTGCAGGGGGTTTTATACCATTGGGGGTCCCGGTCTAGATACACCGGCAGGTAACGCGGTTTAGCAGGGGAGTTATGTCTTCTGGGAGTGGGTTTTATACCATTGGGGGTCCCGGTTTAGATACACCGGCAGGTAACGCGGTTTAGCTTGGGAGTTATGTCTTCTGGGAGGGGGATTTATACCATTGGGGGTCCCGGTTTAGATACACCGGCAGGTAACGCGGTTTAGCTGGGGAGTTATCTCTTCTGGGAGGGGGTTTTATAACACTGGGGGTCCTGGTTTAGATACACCGGCAGGTAACGCGGTTTAGCTGGGGAGTTATGTCTTCTGGGAGGGTGTTTTATACCACTGGGGGTCCTGGTTTAGATACACCGGCAGCTAAAGCGGTTTAGCTGGGGAGTTATGTCTTCTGGGAGGGGGTTTTATACCGTTGGGGGTCCCGGTCTAGATACACCGGCAGGTAACGCGGTTTAGCTGGGGAGTTATGTCTTCTGGGAGAGGGTTTTATACCGTTGGGGGTCCCGGTCTGGATACACCGGCAGGTAACGCGGTTTGGCTGGGGAGTTATGTCTTGTTGGAGGGGGTTTTATACCACTGGGGGTCCTGGTTTAGATACACCGGCAGGTAACGCGGTTTAGCTGGGCAGTTATGTCTTCTGGGAGGGGGTTTTATACCGTTGGGGGTCCCGGTCTAGATACACCGGCAGGTAACGCGGTTTAGCTGGGGAGTTATGTCTTCTGGGAGGGGGTTTTATACCGTTGCGGGTCCCGGTCTAGATACACCGGCAGGTAACGCGGTTTAGCTGGGGAGTTATGTCTTCTGGGAGAGGGTTTTATACCGTTGTGGGTCCCGGTCTGGATACACCGGCAGGTAACGCGGTTTAGCTGGGGAGTTATGTCTTGTTGGAGGGGGTTTTATACCATTGGGGGTCCCGGTCTAGATACGCCGGCAGGTAACGCGGTTTAGCTGGGGAGTTATGTCTTCTGGGAGGGGGATTTATACCATTGGGGGTCCCGGTTTAGATACACCGGCAGGTTACGCGGCTTAGCTGGGGAGTTATGTCTTGTTTGGGGGGGTTTTATACCACTGGGGTTCCCGGTTTAGATACACCGGCAGGTAACGCACTTTAGCTGGGGAGTTATGTCTTCTGGGAGGGGGTTTTATACCACTGGGGGTCCCGGTTTAGATACACCGGCCGGTAACGCGGTTTAGCTGGGGAGTTATGTCTTCTGGGAGGGGGTTTTATACCACTGGGGGCCCCGGTCTAGATACACCGGCAGGTAACGCGGTTTAGCTGGGGAGTTATGTCTTGTTGGAGGGTGTTTTATACCACTGGGGGTCCCGGTTTAGATACACCGGCAGGTAACGCGGTTTAGCTGGGGAGTTATGTCTTCTGGGAGAGGGTTTTATACCGTTGGGGGTCCCGGTCTGGATACACCGGCAGGTAACGCGGTTTAGCTGGGGAGTTATGTCTTGTTGGAGGGTGTTTTATACCATTGGGGATCCCGGTCTAGATACACCGGCAGGTAACGCGGTTTAGCTGGGGAGTTATGTCTTCTGGGAGGGGGATTTATACCATTGGGGGTCCCGGTCTAGATACACCGGCAGGTAACGCGGTTTAGCTGGGGAGTTATGTCTTCTGGGAGGGGGTTTTATACCACTGGGGGTCCCGGTTTAAATACACCGGCAGGAAACGCGGTTTAGCTGGAGAGTTCTGTCTTCTGGGAGGGGGTTTTATACCACTGGGGGTCCCGGTTTAGATACACAGGCAGGTAACGCGGTTTAGCTGGGGAGTTCTGTCTTCTGGGAGAGGGATTTATACCACTGGGGGTCCCGGTCTAGATACACCGGCAGGTAACGCGGTTTAGCTGGGGAGTTATGTCTTCTGGGAGGGGGATTTATACCACTGGGGGTCCCGCTTTAGATACACCGGTAGGTAACGCGGTTTAGCTGAGGAGTTATGTCTTCTGGGAGGGGGATTCATACCACTGGGGGTCCCGGTTTAGATACACCGGCAGGTAACGCGGTTTAGCTGGGGAGTTATGACTTCTGGGAGGGGGTTTTATACCACTGGGGGTCCCGGTCTAGATACACCGGCCGGTAACGCGGTTTAGCAGGGGAGTTATGTCTTGTTGGAGGGGGTTTTATACCATTGGGGGTCCCGGTCTAGATACACCGGCAGGTAACGCGGTTTAGCAGGGGAGTTATGTCTTCTGGGAGTGGGTTTTATACCATTGGGGGTCCCGGTTTAGATACACCGGCAGGTAACGCGGTTTAGCTGGGGAGTTATGTCTTCTGGGAGGGGGATTTATACCATTGGGGGTCCCGGTTTAGATACACCGGCAGGTAACGCGGTTTAGCTGGGGAGTTATCTCTTCTGGGAGGGGGTTTTATAACACTGGGGGTCCTGGTTTAGATACACCGGCAGGTAACGCGGTTTAGCTGGGGAGTTATGTCTTCTGGGAGGGTGTTTTATACCACTGGGGGTCCTGGTTTAGGTACACCGGCAGGTAGCGCGGTTTAGCTGGGGAGTTATGTCTTCTGGGAGGGGGATTTATACCACTGGGGGTCCTGGTTTAGATACACCGGCAGGTAACGCGGTTTAGCTGGGGAGTTATGTCTTCTGGGAGAGGGTTTTATACCGTTGGGGGTCCCGGTCTAGATACACCGGCAGGTAACGCGGTTTAGCTGGGGAGTTATGTCTTCTGGGAGAGGGTTTTATACCGTTGGGGGTTCCGGTCTGGATACACCGGCAGGTAACGCGGTTTAGCTGGGGAGTTATGTCTTGTTGGAGGGGGTTTTATACCATTGGGGGTCCCGGTCTAGATACACCGGCAGGTAACGCGGGTTAGCTGGGGAGTTATGTCTTCTGGGAGGGGGATTTATACCATTGGGGGTCCCGGTTTAGATACACCGGCAGGTTACGCGGCTTAGCTGGGGAGTTATGTCTTGTTTGGGGGGGTTTTATACCACTGGGGGTCCCGGTTTAGATACACCGGCAGGTAACGCACTTTAGCTGGGGAGTTATGTCTTCTAGGAGAGGGTTTTATACCATTGGGGGACTCGGTCTAGATACACCGGCAGGTAACGCGGTTTAGCTGGGGAGTTATGTCTTCTGGGAGAGGGTTTTATACCACTGGGGGTCCCGGTCTAGATACACCGGCAGGTAACGCGGTTTAGGTGGGGAGTTATGTCTTCTGGGAGGGGGATTTATACCACTGGGGGTCCCGGTCTAGATACACCGGCAGGTAACGCGGTTTAGCTGGGGAGTTATGTCTTCTGGGAGGGGGTTTTATACCGGTGGGGGTCCCGGTTTAGATACACCGGCAGGTAACGCGGTTTAGCTGGGGAGTTATGTCTTCTGGGAGGGGGATTTATACAACTGGTGGTCCCGGTCTAGATACACCGGCAGGTAACGCGGTTTAGCTGGGGAGTTATGTCTTCTGGGAGGGGGATTTATACCACTGGGGGTCTCGGTTTAGATACACCGGCAGGTAACGCGGTTTAGCTGGGGATTTATGTCTTCTGGGAGGGGGATTTATACCATTGGGGGTCCCGGTCTAGATACACCGGCAGGTAACGCGGTTTAGCTGTGGAGTTATGTCTTCTGGGAGGGGGATTTATACCACTGGGGGTCTCGGTCTAGATACACCGGCAGGTAACGCGGTTTAGCTGGGGAGTTATGTCTTCTGGGAGGGGGGTTTATACCGTTGGGGGTCCCGGTTTAGATACACCGGCAGGTAACGCGGTTTAGCTGGGGAGTTATGTCTTGTGGGAGGGGGATTTATACCACTGGGGGTCCCGCTTTAGATACACCGGTAGGTAACGCGGTTTAGCTGGGGAGTTATGTCTTCTGGGAGGGGGATTTATACCACTGGGGGTCCCGGTTTAGATACACCGGCAGGTAACGCGGTTTAGCTGGGGAGTTATGTCTTCTGGGAGGGGGTTTTATACCACTGGGGGTCCCGGTCTAGATACACCGGCAGGTAACGCGGTTTAGCAGGGGAGTTATGTCTTGTTAGAGGGGGTTTTATACCATTGGGGGTCCCGGTCTAGATACACCGGCAGGTAACGCGGTTTAGCAGGGGTGTTATGTCTTCTGGGAGTGGGTTTTATACCATTGGGGGTCCCGGTTTAGATACACCGGCAGGTAACGCGGTTTAGCTGGGGAGTTATGTCTTCTGGGAGGGGGATTTATACCATTGGGGGTCCCGGTTTAGATACACCGGCAGGTAACGCGGTTTAGATGGGGAGTTATGTCTTCTGGGAGGGGGTTTTATAACACTGGGGGTCCTGGTTTAGATACACCGGCAGGTAACGCGGTTTAGCTGGGGAGTTATGTCTTCTGGGAGGGTGTTTTATACCACTGGGGGTCCTGGTTTAGATACACCGGCAGGTAACGCGGTTTAGCTGGGGAGTTATGTCTTCTGGGAGGGGGATTTATACCACTGGGGGTCTCGGTTTAGATACACCGGCAGGTAACGCGGTTTAGCTGGGGATTTATGTCTTCTGGGAGGGGGATTTATACCATTGGGGGTCCCGGTCTAGATACACCGGCAGGTAACGCGGTTTAGCTGTGGAGTTATGTCTTCTGGGAGGGGGATTTATACCACTGGGGGTCCCGGTCTAGATACACCGGCAGGTAACGCGGTTTAGCTGGGGAGTTATGTCTTCTGGGAGGGGGGTTTATACCGTTGGGGGTCCCGGTTTAGATACACCGGAAGGTAACGCGGTTTAGCTGGGGAGTTATGTCTTGTGGGAGGGGGATTTATACCACTGGGGGTCCCGCTTTAGATACACCGGTAGGTAACGCGGTTTAGCTGGGGAGTTATGTCTTCTGGGAGGGGGATTTATACCACTGGGGGTCCCGGTTTAGATACACCGGCAGGTAACGCAGTTTAGCTGGGGAGTTATGTCTTCTGGGAGAGGGTTTTATACCACTGGGGGTCCCGGTCTAGATACACCGGCAGGTAACGCGGTTTAGCTGGGGAGTTATGTCTTGTGGGAGGGGGTTTTATACCACTGGGGGTCCCGGTTTAGATACACCGGCAGATATCGCGGTTTAGCTGGGGAGTTATGTCTTCTGGGAGGGTGTTTTATACCACTGGGGGTCCTGGTTTAGATACACCGGCAGGTATCGCGGTTTAGCTGGGGAGTTATGTCTTCTGGGAGGGGGATTTATACCACTGGGGGTCTCGGTTTAGATACACCGGCAGGTAACGCGGTTTAGCTGGGGAGTTATGTCTTCTGGGAGGGGGATTTATACCATTGGGGGTCCCGGTCTAGATACACCGGCAGGTAACGCGGTTTAGCTGTGGAGTTATGTCTTCTGGGAGGGGGATTTATACCACTGGGGGTCCCGGTCTAGATACACCGGCAGGTAACGCGGTTTAGCTGGGGAGTTATGTCTTCTGGGAGGGGGGTTTATACCGTTGGGGGTCCCGGTTTAGATACACCGGCAGGTAACGCGGTTTAGCTGGGGAGTTATGTCTTGTGGGAGGGGGATTTATACCACTGGGGGTCCCGCTTTAGATACACCGGTAGGTAACGCGGTTTAGCTGGGGAGTTATGTCTTCTGGGAGGGGGATTTATACCACTGGGGGTCCCGGTTTAGATACACCGGCAGGTAACGCGGTTTAGCAGGGGAGTTATGTCTTCTGGGAGTGGGTTTTATACCATTGGGGGTCCCGGTTTAGATACACCGGCAGGTAACGCGGTTTAGCTGGGGAGTTATGTCTTGTGGGAGGGGGATTTATACCACTGGGGGTCCCGCTTTAGATACACCGGTAGGTAACGCGGTTTAGCTGGGGAGTTATGTCTTCTGGGAGGGGGTTTTATACCACTGGGGTCCCGGTCTAGATACACCGGCAGGTAACGCGGTTTAGCAGGGGAGTTATGTCTTGTTGGAGGGGGTATTATACCATTGGGGTTCCCGGTCTAGATACACCGGCAGGTAACGCGGTTTAGCTGGGGAGTTATGTCTTCTGGGAGGGGGATTTATACCACTGGGGGTCCCGGTTTAGATACACCGGCAGGTAACGCGGTTTAGCTGGGGAGTTATGTCTTCTGGGAGGGGGATTTATACCATTGGGGGTCCCGGTCTAGATACACCGGCAGGTAACGCGGTTGAGCTGGGGAGTTATGTCTTCTGGGAGGGGGTTTTATACCACTGGGGGTCCCGGTTTAGATACACCGGCAGGTAACGCAGTTTAGCTGGGGAGTTATGTCTTCTAGGAGAGGGTTTTATACCACTGGGGGACTCGGTCTAGATACACCGGCAGGTAACGCGGTTTAGCTGGGGAGTTATGTCTTCTGGGAGAGGGTTTTATACCACTGGGGGTCAAGGTCTAGATACACCGGCAGGTAACGCGGTTTAGCTGCGGAGTTATGTCTTCTGGGAGGGGGATTTATACCACTGGGGGTCCCGGTCTAGACACACCGGCAGGTAACGCGGTTTAGCTGGGGAGTTATGTCTTCTGGGAGGGGGTTTTATACCGTTGGGGGTCCCGGTTTAGATACACCGGCAGGTAACGCGGTTTAGCTGGGGAGTTATGTCTTCTGGGAGGGGGATTTATACAACTGGTGGTCCCGGTCAAGATACACCGGCAGGTAACGCGGTTTAGCAGGGGAGTTATGTCTTCTGGGAGGGGGTTTTATACCATTGGGGGTCCCGGTTTAGATACACCGGCAGGTAACGCGGTTTAGCTGGGGAGTTATGTCTTCTGGGAGGGGGATTTATACCACTGGGGGTCTCGGTTTAGATACACCGGCAGGTAACGCGGTTTAGCTGGGGATTTATGTCTTCTGGGAGGAGGATTTATACCATTGGGGGTCCCGGTCTAGATACACCGGCAGGTAACGCGGTTTAGCTGTGGAGTTATGTCTTCTGGGAGGGGGATTTATACCACTGGGGGTCCCGGTCTAGATACACCGGCAGGTAACGCGGTTTAGCTGGGGAGTTATGTCTTCTGGGAGGGGGGTTTATACCGTTGGGGGTCCCGGTTTAGATACACCGGCAGGTAACGCGGTTTAGCTGGGGAGTTATGTCTTGTGGGAGGGGGATTTATACCACTGGGGGTCCCGCTTTAGATACACCGGTAGGTAACGCGGTTTAGCTGGGGAGTTATGTCTTCTGGGAGGGTGATTTATACCACTGGGGGTCCCGGTTTAGATACACCGGCAGGTAACGCGGTTTAGCTGGGGAGTTATGTCTTGTGGGAGGGGGATTTATACCACTGGGGGTCCCGGTCTAGATACACCGGCAGGTAACGCGGTTTAGCAGGGGAGTTATGTCTTGTTGGAGGGGGTTTTATACCATTGGGGGTCCCGGTCTAGATACACCGGCAGGTAACGCGGTTTAGCTGGGGAGTTATGTCTTCTGGGAGGGGGATTTATACCACTGGGGGTCCCGGTTTAGATACACCGGCAGGTAACGCGGTTTAGCTGGGGAGTTATGTCTTCTGGGAGGGGGATTTATACCATTGGGGGTCCCGGTCTAGATACACCGGCAGGTAACGCGGTTGAGCTGGGGAGTTATGTCTTCTGGGAGGGGGTTTTATACCACTGGGGGTCCCGGTTTAGATACACCGGCAGGTAACGCAGTTTAGCTGGGGAGTTATGTCTTCTAGGAGAGGGTTTTATACCACTGGGGGACTTGGTCTAGATACACCGGCAGGTAACGCGGTTTAGCTGGGGAGTTATGTCTTCTGGGAGAGGGTTTTATACCACTGGGGGTCAAGGTCTAGATACACCGGCAGGTAACGCGGTTTAGCTGGGGAGTTATGTCTTCTGGGAGGGGGATTTATACCACTGGGGGTCCCGGTCTAGATACACCGGCAGGTAACGCGGTTTAGCTGGGGAGTTACGTCTTCTGGGAGGGGGTTTTATACCGTTGGGGGTCCCGGTTTAGATACACCGGCAGGTAACGCGGTTTAGCTGGGGAGTTATGTCTTCTGGGAGGGGGTTTTATACCATTGGGGGCCCCGGTTTAGATACACCGGCAGGTAACGCGGTTTAGCTGGGGAGTTATGTCTTCTGGGAGGGGGATTTATACCACTGGGGGTCTCGGTTTAGATACACCGGCAGGTAACGCGGTTTAGCTGGGGATTTATGTCTTCTGGGAGGGGGATTTATACCATTGGGGGTCCCGGTCTAGATTCACCGGCAGGTAACGCGGTTTAGCTGTGGAGTTATGTCTTCTGGGAGGGGGATTTATACCACTGGGGGTCCCGGTCTAGATACACCGGCAGGTAACGCGGTTTAGCTGGGGAGTTATGTCTTCTGGGAGGGGGGTTTATACCGTTGGGGGTCCCGGTTTAGATACACCGGCAGGTAACGCGGTTTAGCTGGGGAGTTATGTCTTGTGGGAGGGGGATTTATACCACTGGGGGTCCCGCTTTAGATACACCGGTAGGTAACGCGGTTTAGCTGGGGAGTTATGTCTTCTGGGAGGGGGATTTATACCACTGGGGGTCCCGGTTTAGATACACCGGCAGGTAACGCGGTTTAGCTGGGGAGTTATGTCTTCTGGGAGGGGGTTTTATACCACTGGGGGTCCCGGTCTAGATACACCGGCAGGTAACGCGGTTTAGCAGGGGAGTTATGTCTTGTTAGAGGGGGTTTTATACCATTGGGGGTCCCGGTCTAGATACACCGGCAGGTAACGCGGTTTAGCAGGGGAGTTATGTCTTCTGGGAGTGGGTTTTATACCATTGGGGGTCCCGGTTTAGATACACCGGCAGGTAACGCGGTTTAGCTGGGGAGTTATGTCTTCTGGGAGGGGGATTTATACCATTGGGGGTCCCGGTTTAGATACACCGGCAGGTAACGCGGTTTAGATGGGGAGTTATGTCTTCTGGGAGGGGGTTTTATAACACTGGGGGTCCTGGTTTAGATACACCGGCAGGTAACGCGGTTTAGCTGGGGAGTTTTGTCTTCTGGGAGGGTGTTTTATACCACTGGGGGTCCTGGTTTAGATACACCGGCAGGTAACGCGGTTTAGCTGGGGAGTTATGTCTTCTGGGAGGGGGATTTATACCACTGGGGGTCTCGGTTTAGATACACCGGCAGGTAACGCGGTTTAGCTGGGGATTTATGTCTTCTGGGAGGGGGATTTATACCATTGGGGGTCCCGGTCTAGATACACCGGCAGGTAACGCGGTTTAGCTGTGGAGTTATGTCTTCTGGGAGGGGGATTTATACCACTGGGGGTCCCGGTCTAGATACACCGGCAGGTAACGCGGTTTAGCTGGGGAGTTATGTCTTCTGGGAGGGGGGTTTATACCGTTGGGGGTCCCGGTTTAGATACACCGGCAGGTAACGCGGTTTAGCTGGGGAGTTATGTCTTGTGGGAGGGGGATTTATACCACTGGGGGTCCCGCTTTAGATACACCGGTAGGTAACGCGGTTTAGCTGGGGAGTTATGTCTTCTGGGAGGGGGATTTATACCACTGGGGGTCCCGGTTTAGATACACCGGCAGGTAACGCGGTTTAGCAGGGGAGTTATGTCTTCTGGGAGTGGGTTTTATACCATTGGGGGTCCCGGTTTAGATACACCGGCAGGTAACGCGGTTTAGCTGGGGAGTTATGTCTTGTGGGAGGGGGATTTATACCACTGGGGGTCCCGCTTTAGATACACCGGTAGGTAACGCGGTTTAGCTGGGGAGTTATGTCTTCTGGGAGGGGGTTTTATACCACTGGGGGTCCCGGTTTAAATACACCGGCAGGAAACGCGGTTTAGCTGGAGAGTTCTCTCTTCTGGGAGGGGGTTTTATACCACTGGGGGTCCCGGTTTAGATTCACAGGCAGGTAACGCGGTTTAGCTGGGGAGTTCTGTCTTCTGGGAGAGGGTTTTATACCGTTGGGGGTCCCGGTCTAGATACACCGGCAGATAACGCGGTTTAGCTGGGGAGTTATGTCTTCTGGGAGGGGGATTTATACCATGGGGGTCCCGGTTTAGATACACCGGCAGGTAACGCGGTTTAGCTGGGGAGTTATGTCTTCTGGGAGGGGGATTTATACCATTGGGGGTCCCGGTCTAGATACACCGGCAGGTAACGCGGTTGAGCTGGGGAGTTATGTCTTCTGGGAGGGGGTTTTATACCACTGGGGGTCCCGGTTTAGATACACCGGCAGGTAACGCAGTTTAGCTGGGGAGTTATGTCTTCTAGGAGAGGGTTTTATACCACTGGGGGACTCGGTCTAGATACACCGGCAGGTAACGCGGTTTAGCTGGGGAGTTATGTCTTCTGGGAGAGGGTTTTATACCACTGGGGGTCCCGGTCTAGATACACCGGCAGGTAACGCGGTTTAGGTGGGGAGTTATGTCTTCTGGGAGGGGGATTTATACCACTGGGGGTCCCGGTCTAGATACACCGGCAGGTAACGCGGTTTAGCTGGGGAGTTATGTCTTCTGGGAGGGGGTTTTATACCGTTGGGGGTCCCGGTTTAGATACACCGGCAGGTAACGCGGTTTAGCTGGGGAGTTATGTCTTCTGGGAGGGGGATTTATACAACTGGTGGTCCCGGTCTAGATACACCGGCAGGTAACGCGGTTTAGCAGGGGAGTTATGTCTTCTGTGAGGGGGTTTTATACCATTGGGGGTCCCGGTTTAGATACACCGGCAGGTAACGCGGTTTAGCTGGGGAGTTATGTCTTCTGGGAGGGGGATTTATACCACTGGGGGTCTCGGTTTAGATACACCGGCAGGTAACGCGGTTTAGCTGGGGATTTATGTCTTCTGGGAGGGGGATTTATACCATTGGGGGTCCCGGTCTAGATACACCGGCAGGTAACGCGGTTTAGCTGTGGAGTTATGTCTTCTGGGAGGGGGATTTATACCACTGGGGGTCCCGGTCTAGATACACCGGCAGGTAACGCGGTTTAGCAGGGGAGTTATGTCTTGTTAGAGGGGGTTTTATACCATTGGGGGTCCCGGTCTAGATACACCGGCAGGTAACGCGGTTTAGCAGGGGAGTTATGTCTTCTGGGAGTGGGTTTTATACCATTGGGGGTCCCGGTTTAGATACACCGGCAGGTAACGCGGTTTAGCTGGGGAGTTATGTCTTCTGGGAGGGGGATTTATACCATTGGGGGTCCCGGTTTAGATACACCGGCAGGTAACGCGGTTTAGATGGGGAGTTATGTCTTCTGGGAGGGGGTTTTATAACACTGGGGGTCCTGGTTTAGATACACCGGCAGGTAACGCGGTTTAGCTGGGGAGTTATGTCTTCTGGGAGGGTGTTTTATACCACTGGGGGTCCTGGTTTAGATACACCGGCAGGTAACGCGGTTTAGCTGGGGAGTTATGTCTTCTGGGAGGGGGATTTATACCACTGGGGGTCTCGGTTTAGATACAACGGCAGGTAACGCGGTTTAGCTGGGGATTTATGTCTTCTGGGAGGGGGATTTATACCATTGGGGGTCCCGGTCTAGATACACCGGCAGGTAACGCGGTTTAGCTGTGGAGTTATGTCTTCTGGGAGGGGGATTTATACCACTGGGGGTCCCGGTCTAGATACACCGGCAGGTAACGCGGTTTAGCTGGGGAGTTATGTCTTCTGGGAGGGGGGTTTATACCGTTGGGGGTCCCGGTTTAGATACACCGGCAGGTAACGCGGTTTAGCTGGGGAGTTATGTCTTGTGGGAGGGGGATTTATACCACTGGGGGTCCCGCTTTAGATACACCGGTAGGTAACGCGGTTTAGCTGGGGAGTTATGTCTTCTGGGAGGGGGATTTATACCACTGGAGGTCCCGGTTTAGATACACCGGCAGGTAACGCGGTTTAGCAGGGGAGTTATGTCTTTTGGGACTGGGTTTTATACCATTGGGGGTCCCGGTTTAGATACACCGGCAGGTAACGCGGTTTAGCTGGGGAGTTATGTCTTGTGGGAGGGGGATTTATACCACTGGGGGTCCCGCTTTAGATACACCGGTAGGTAACGCGGTTTAGCTGGGGAGTTATGTCTTCTGGGAGGGGGTTTTATACCGTTGGGGGTCCCGGTCTAGATACACCGGCAGGTAACGCGGTTTAGCTGGGGAGTTATGTCTTCTGGGAGAGGGTTTTATACCACTGGGGGTCCCGGTCTAGATACACCGGCAGGTAACGCAGTTTAGCTGGGGAGTTATGTCTTCTGGGAGGGAGTTTTATACCGTTGGGGGTCCCGGTCTAGATACACCGGCAGGTAACGCGGTTTAGCTGGGGAGTTATGTCTTCTGGGAGAGGGTTTTATACCGTTGGGGATCCCGGTCTGGATACACCGGCAGGTAACGCGGTTTAGCTGGGGAGTTATGTCTTCTGGGAGGGGGTTTTATACCACTGGGGGTCCCGGTCTAGATACACCGGCAGGTAACGCGGTTTAGCAGGGGAGTTATGTCTTGTTAGAGGGGGTTTTATACCATTGGGGGTCCCGGTCTAGATACACCGGCAGGTAACGCGGTTTAGCAGGGGAGTTATGTCTTCTGGGAGTGGGTTTTATACCATTGGGGGTCCCGGTTTAGATACACCGGCAGGTAACGCGGTTTAGCTGGGGAGTTATGTCTTCTGGGAGGGGGATTTATACCATTGGGGGTCCCGGTTTAGATACACCGGCAGGTAACGCGGTTTAGATGGGGAGTTATGTCTTCTGGGAGGGGGTTTTATAACACTGGGGGTCCTGGTTTAGATACACCGGCAGGTAACGCGGTTTAGCTGGGGAGTTATGTCTTCTGGGAGGGTGTTTTATACCACTGGGGGTCCTGGTTTAGATACACCGGCAGGTAACGCGGTTTAGCTGGGGAGTTATGTCTTCTGGGAGGGGGATTTATACCACTGGGGGTCTCGGTTTAGATACAACGGCAGGTAACGCGGTTTAGCTGGGGATTTATGTCTTCTGGGAGGGGGATTTATACCATTGGGGGTCCCGGTCTAGATACACCGGCAGGTAACGCGGTTTAGCTGTGGAGTTATGTCTTCTGGGAGGGGGATTTATACCACTGGGGGTCCCGGTCTAGATACACCGGCAGGTAACGCGGTTTAGCTGGGGAGTTATGTCTTCTGGGAGGGGGGTTTATACCGTTGGGGGTCCCGGTTTAGATACACCGGCAGGTAACGCGGTTTAGCTGGGGAGTTATGTCTTGTGGGAGGGGGATTTATACCACTGGGGGTCCCGCTTTAGATACACCGGTAGGTAACGCGGTTTAGCTGGGGAGTTATGTCTTCTGGGAGGGGGATTTATACCACTGGAGGTCCCGGTTTAGATACACCGGCAGGTAACGCGGTTTAGCAGGGGAGTTATGTCTTTTGGGAGTGGGTTTTATACCATTGGGGGTCCCGGTTTAGATACACCGGCAGGTAACGCGGTTTAGCTGGGGAGTTATGTCTTGTGGGAGGGGGATTTATACCACTGGGGGTCCCGCTTTAGATACACCGGTAGGTAACGCGGTTTAGCTGGGGAGTTATGTCTTCTGGGAGGGGGTTTTATACCACTGGGGGTCCCGGTCTAGATACACCGAAAGGTAACGCGGTTTAGCAGGGGAGTTATGTCTTGTTGGAGGGGGTTTTATACCATTGGGGGTCCCGGTCTAGATACACCGGCAGGTAACGCGGTTTAGCTGGGGAGTTATGTCTTCTGGGAGGGGGTTTTATAACACTGGGGGTCCTGGTTTAGATACACCGGCAGGTAACGCGGTTTAGCTGGGGAGTTATGTCTTCTGGGAGGGTGTTTTATACCACTGGGGGTCCTGGTTTAGATACACCGGCAGGTAACGCGGTTTAGCTGGGGAGTTATGTCTTCTGGGAGGGGGTTTTATACCGTTGGGGGTCCCGGTCTAGATACACCGGCAGGTAACGCGGTTTAGCTGGGGAGTTATGTCTTCTGGGAGAGGGTTTTATACCACTGGGGGTCCCGGTCTAGATACACCGGCAGGTAACGCAGTTTAGCTGGGGAGTTATGTCTTCTGGGAGGGAGTTTTATACCGTTGGGGGTCCCGGTCTAGATACAACGGCAGGTAACGCGGTTTAGCTGGGGAGTTATGTCTTCTGGGAGAGGGTTTTATACCGTTGGGGATCCCGGTCTGGATACACCGGCAGGTAACGCGGTTTAGCTGGCGAGTTATGTCTTGTTGGAGGGGGATTTATACCATTGGGGGTCCCGGTCTAGATACGCCGGCAGGTAACGCGGTTTAGCTGGGGAGTTATGTCTTCTGGGAGGGGGTTTTATACCACTGGGGGTCCCGGTTTAAATACACCGGCAGGAAACGCGGTTTAGCTGGAGAGTTCTCTCTTCTGGGAGGGGGTTTTATACCACTGGGGGTCCCGGTTTAGATACACCGGCAGGTAACGCGGTTGAGCTGGGGAGTTATGTCTTCTGGGAGGGGGTTTTATACCACTGGGGGTCCCGGTTTAGATACACCGGCAGGTAACGCAGTTTAGCTGGGGAGTTATGTCTTCTGGGAGGGAGTTTTATACCGTTGGGGGTCCCGGTCTAGATACACCGGCAGGTAACGCGGTTTAGCTGGGGAGTTATGTCTTCTGGGAGAGGGTTTTATACCGTTGGGGATCCCGGTCTGGATACACCGGCAGGTAACGCGGTTTAGCTGGCGAGTTATGTCTTGTTGGAGGGGGATTTATACCATTGGGGGTCCCGGTCTAGATACGCCGGCAGGTAACGCGGTTTAGCTGGGGAGTTATGTCTTCTGGGAGGGGGTTTTATACCACTGGGGGTCCCGGTTTAATACACCGGCAGGAAACGCGGTTTAGCTGGAGAGTTCTCTCTTCTGGGAGGGGGTTTTATACCACTGGGGGTCCCGGTTTAGATACACCGGCAGGTAACGCGGTTGAGCTGGGGAGTTATGTCTTCTGGGAGGGGGTTTTATACCACTGGGGGTCCCGGTTTAGATACACCGGCAGGTAACGCAGTTTAGCTGGGGAGTTATGTCTTCTAGGAGAGGGTTTTATACCACTGGGGGACCCGGTCTAGATACACCGGCAGGTAACGCGGTTTAGCTGGGGAGTTATGTCTTCTGGGAGAGGGTTTTATACCATTGGGGGTCCCGGTCTAGATACACCGGCAGGTAACGCGGTTTAGGTGGGGAGTTATGTCTTCTGGGAGGGGGATTTATACCACTGGGGGTCCCGGTCTAGATACACCGGCAGGTAACGCGGTTTAGCTGGGGAGTTATGTCTTCTGGGAGGGGGTTTTATACCGTTGGGGGTCCCGGTTTAGATACACCGGCAGGTAACGCGGTTTAGCTGGGGTGTTATGTCTTCTGGGAGGGGGATTTATACAACTGGTGGTCCCGGTCTAGATACACCGGCAGGTAACGCGGTTTAGCAGGGGAGTTATGTCTTCTGGGAGGGGGTTTTATACCATTGGGGGTCCCGGTTTAGATACACCGGCAGGTAACGCGGTTTAGCTGGGGAGTTATGTCTTCTGGGAGGGGGATTTATACCACTGGGGGTCTCGGTTTAGATACACCGGCAGGTAACGCGGTTTAGCTGGGGATTTATGTCTTCTGGGAGGGGGATTTATACCATTGGGGTCCCGGTCTAGATACACCGGCAGGTAACGCGGTTTAGCTGTGGAGTTATGTCTTCTGGGAGGGGGATTTATACCACTGGGGGTCCCGGTCTAGATACACCGGCAGGTAACGCGGTTTAGCTGGGGAGTTATGTCTTCTGGGAGGGGGGTTTATACCGTTGGGGGTCCCGGTTTAGATACACCGGCAGGTAACGCGGTTTAGCTGGGGAGTTATGTCTTGTGGGAGGGGGATTTATACCACTGGGGGTCCCGCTTTAGATACACCGGTAGGTAACACGGTTTAGCTGGGGAGTTATGTCTTCTGGGAGGGGGATTTATACCACTGGGGGTCCCGGTTTAGATACACCGGCAGGTAACGCGGTTTAGCTGGGGAGTTATGTCTTCTGGGAGGGGGTTTTATACCACTGGGGGTCCCGGTCTAGATACACCGGCAGGTAACGCGGTTTAGCAGGAGAGTTATGTCTTGTTAGAGGGGGTTTTATACCATTGGGGGTCCCGGTCTAGATACACCGGCAGGTAACGCGGTTTAGCAGGGGAGTTATGTCTTCTGGGAGGGGGTTTTATACCACTGGGGGTCCCGGTTTAGATTCACAGGCAGGTAACGCGGTTTAGCTGGGGAGTTCTGTCTTCTGGGAGAGGGTTTTATACCGTTGGGGGTCCCGGTCTAGATACACCGGCAGATAACGCGGTTTAGCTGGGGAGTTATGTCTTCTGGGAGGGGGATTTATACCATGGGGGTCCCGGTTTAGATACACCGGCAGGTAACGCGGTTTAGCTGGGGAGTAATGTCTTCTGGGAGGGGGATTTATACCATTGGGGGTCCCGGTCTAGATACACCGGCAGGTAACGCGGTTTAGCTGGGGAGTTATGTCTTCTGGGAGGGGGTTTTATACCACTGGGGGTCCCGGTTTAGATACACCGGCAGGTAACGCAGTTTAGCTGGGGAGTTATGTCTTCTAGGAGAGGGTTTTATACCACTGGGGGACTCGGTCTAGATACACCGGCAGGTAACGCGGTTTAGCTGGGGAGTTATGTCTTCTGGGAGAGGGTTTTATACCACTGGGGGTCCCGGTCTAGATACACCGGCAGGTAACGCGGTTTAGGTGGGGAGTTATGTCTTCTGGGAGGGGGATTTATACCACTGGGGGTCCCGGTCTAGATACACCGGCAGGTAACGCGGTTTAGCTGGGGAGTTATGTCTTCTGGGAGGGGGTTTTATACCGTTGGGGGTCCCGGTTTAGATACACCGGCAGGTAACGCGGTTTAGCTGGGGAGTTATGTCTTCTGGGAGGGGGATTTATACAACTGGTGGTCCCGGTCTAGATACACCGGCAGGTAACGCGGTTTAGCAGGGGAGTTATGTCTTCTGGGAGGGGGTTTTATACCATTGGGGGTCACGGTTTAGATACACCGGCAGGTAACGCGGTTTAGCTGGGGAGTTATGTCTTCTGGGAGGGGGATTTATACCACTGGGGGTCTCGGTTTAGATACACCGGCAGGTAACGCGGTTTAGCTGGGGATTTATGTCTTCTGGGAGGGGGATTTATACCATTGGGGGTCCCGGTCTAGATACACCGGCAGGTAACGCGGTTTAGCTGTGGAGTTATGTCTTCTGGGAGGGGGATTTATACCACTGGGGGTCCCGGTCTAGATACACCGGCAGGTAACGCGGTTTAGCTGGGGAGTTATGTCTTCTGGGAGGGGGGTTTATACCGTTGGGGGTCCCGGTTTAGATACACCGGCAGGTAACGCGGTTTAGCTGGGGAGTTATGTCTTGTGGGAGGGGGATTTATACCACTGGGGGTCCCGCTTTAGATACACCGGTAGGTAACGCGGTTTAGCTGGGGAGTTATGTCTTCTGGGAGGGGGATTTATACCACTGGGGGTCCCGGTCTAGATACACCGGCAGGTAACGCGTTTTTGCAGGGGAGTTATGTCTTGTTGGAGGGGGTTTTATACCATTGGGGGTCCCGGTCTAGATACACCGGCAGGTAACGTGGTTTAGCAGGGGAGTTATGTCTTCTGGGAGTGGGTTTTATACCATTGGGGGTCCCGGTTTAGATACACCGGCAGGTAACGCGGTTTAGCTGGGGAGTTATGTCCTCTGGGAGGGGGATTTATACCATTGGGGGTCCCGGTTTAGATACACCGGCAGGTAACGCGGTTTAGCTGGGGAGTTATGTCTTCTGGGAGGGGGTTTTATAACACTGGGGGTCCTGGTTTAGATACACCGGCAGGTAACGCGGTTTAGCTGGGGAGTTATGTCTTCTGGGAGGGTGTTTTATACCACTGGGGGTCCTGGTTTAGATACACCGGCAGGTAACTCGGTTTAGCTGGGGAGTTATGTCTTCTGGGAGGGGGTTTTATACCGTTGGGGGTCCCGGTCTAGATACACCGGCAGGTAACGCGGTTTAGCTGGGGAGTTATGTCTTCTGGGAGGGGGTTTTATACCGTTGGGGGTCCCGGTCTAGATACACCGGCAGGTAACGCGGTTTAGCAGGGGAGTTATGTCTTCTGGGAGGGGGTTTTATACCACTGGGGGTCCCGGTCTAGATACACCGGCAGGTAACGCGGTTTAGCAGGCGAGTTATGTCTTGTGGGAGGGGGATTTATACCACTGGGGGTCCCGGTCTAGATACACCGGCATGTAACGCGGCTTAGCTGGGGAGTTATGTCTTGTTTGGGGGGGTTCTATACCACTGGGGGTCCCGGTTTAGATACACCGGCAGGTAACGCGGTTTAGCTGGGGAGTTATGTCTTCTGGGAGGGGGTTTTATACCATTGGGGGCCCCGGTCTAGATACACCGGCAGGTAACGCGGTTTAGCTGTGGAGTTATGTCTTGTTGGAGGGGGTTTTATACCACTGGGGGTCCCGGTTTAGATACACCGGCAGGTAACGCGGTTTAGCTGGGGAGTTATGTCTTCTGGGAGAAGGTTTTATACCGTTGGGGGTCCCGGTTTAGATACACAGGCAGGTAACGCGGCTTATCTGGGGAGTTCTGTCTTCTGGAAAGGGTTTTATTCCGTTGGGGGTCCCGGTCTAGATACACCGGCAGGTAACGCGGTTTAGCTGGGGAGTTATGTCTTCTGGGAGGGGGATTTATACTACTGGGGGTACCGGTTTAGATACACCGGCAGGTAACGCGGTTTAACTGGGGAGTTATGTCTTCTGGGAGGGGGATTTATACCATTGGGGGTCCCGGTCTTGATACACCGGCAGGTAACGCGGTTTAGCTGGGGAGTTATGTCTTCTGGGAGGGGGTTTTATACCATTGGGGGTCCCGGTTTAGATACACCGGCAGGTAACGCGATTTAGCTGGGGAGTTATGTCTTCTGGGAGGGGGATTTATACCACTGGGGGTCCCGGTTTAGATACACCGGCAGGTAACGCGGTTTAGCTGGGGAGTTATGTCTTCTGGGAGGGGGATTTATACCACTGGGGGTCCCGGTTTAGATACACCGGCAGGTAACGCGGTTTAGCTGGGGAGTTATGTCTTCTGGGAGGGGGTTTTATACCACTGGGGGTCCCGGTCTAGATACACCGGCAGGTAACGCGGTTTAGCAGGGGAGTTATGTCTTGTTAGAGGGGGTTTTATACCATTGGGGGTCCCGGTCTAGATACACCGGCAGGTAACGCGGTTTAGCAGGGGAGTTATGTCTTCTGGGAGTGGGTTTTATACCATTGGGGGTCCCGGTTTAGATACACCGGCAGGTAACGCGGTTTAGCTGGGGAGTTATGTCTTCTGGGAGGGGGATTTATACCATTGGGGGTCCCGGTTTAGATACACCGGCAGGTAACGCGGTTTAGCTGGGGAGTTATGTCTTCTGGGAGGGGGTTTTATAACACTGGGGGTCCTGGTTTAGATACACCGGCAGGTAACGCGGTTTAGCTGGGGAGTTATGTCTTCTGGGAGGGTGTTTTATACCACTGGGGGTCCTGGTTTAGATACACCGGCAGGTAACGCGGTTTAGCTGGGGAGTTATGTCTTCTGGGAGGGGGATTTATACCACTGGGGGTCTCGGTTTAGATACACCGGCAGGTAACGCGGTTTAGCTGGGGATTTATTTCTTCTGGGAGGGGGATTTATACCATTGGGGGTCCCGGTCTAGATACACCGGCAGGTAACGCGGTTTAGCTGTGGAGTTATGTCTTCTGGGAGGGGGATTTATACCACTGGGGGTCCCGGTCTAGATACACCGGCAGGTAACGCGGTTTAGCTGGGGAGTTATGTCTTCTGGGAGGGGGGTTTATACCGTTGGGGGTCCCGGTTTAGATACACCGGCAGGTAACGCGGTTTAGCTGGGGAGTTATGTCTTGTGGGAGGGGGATTTATACCACTGGGGGTCCCGCTTTAGATACACCGGTAGGTAACGCGGTTTAGCTGGGGAGTTATGTCTTCTGGGAGGGGGATTTATACCAATGGGGGTCCCGGTTTAGATACACCGGCAGGTAACGCGGTTTAGCTGGGGAGTTATGTCTTCTGGGAGGGGGTTTTATACCACTGGGGGTCCCGGTCTAGATACACCGGCAGGTAACGCGTTTTTGCAGGGGAGTTATGTCTTGTTGGAGGGGGTTTTATACCATTGGGGGTCCCGGTCTAGATACACCGGCAGGTAACGCGGTTTAGCAGGGGAGTTATGTCTTCTGGGAGTGGGTTTTATACCATTGGGGGTCCCGGTTTAGATACACCGGCAGGTAACGCGGTTTAGCTGGGGAGTTATGTCCTCTGGGAGGGGGATTTATACCATTGGGGGTCCCGGTTTAGATACACCGGCAGGTAACGCGGTTTAGCTGGGGAGTTATGTCTTCTGGGAGGGGGTTTTATAACACTGGGGGTCCTGGTTTAGATACACCGGCAGGTAACGCGGTTTAGCTGGGGAGTTATGTCTTCTGGGAGGGTGTTTTATACCACTGGGGGTCCTGGTTTAGATACACCGGCAGGTAACTCGGTTTAGCTGGGGAGTTATGTCTTCTGGGAGGGGGTTTTATACCGTTGGGGGTCCCGGTCTATATACACCGGCAGGTAACGCGGTTTAGCTGGGGAGTTATGTCTTCTGGGAGGGGGTTTTATACCGTTGGGGGTCCCGGTCTAGATACACCGGCAGGTAACGCTGTTTAGCAGGGGAGTTATGTCTTCTGGGAGGGGGTTTTATACCACTGGGGGTCCCGGTCTAGATACACCGGCAGGTAACGCGGTTTAGCAGGCGAGTTATGTCTTGTGGGAGGGGGATTTATACCACTGGGGGTCCCGGTCTAGATACACCGGCATGTAACGCGGCTTAGCTGGGGAGTTATGTCTTGTTTGGGGGGGTTCTATACCACTGGGGGTCCCGGTCTAGATACACCGGCAGGTAACGCGGTTTAGCTGGGGAGTTATGTCTTCTGGGAGGGGGTTTTATACCATTGGGGGCCCCGGTCTAGATACACCGGCAGGTAACGCGGTTTAGCTGTGGAGTTATGTCTTGTTGGAGGGGGTTTTATACCACTGGGGGTCCCGGTTTAGATACACCGGCAGGTAACGCGGTTTAGCTGGGGAGTTATGTCTTCTGGGAGAAGGTTTTATACCGTTGGGGGTCCCGGTTTAGATACACAGGCAGGTAACGCGGCTTATCTGGGGAGTTCTGTCTTCTGGAAAGGGTTTTATTCCGTTGGGGGTCCCGGTCTAGATACACCGGCAGGTAACGCGGTTTAGCTGGGGAGTTATGTCTTCTGGGAGGGGGATTTATACTACTGGGGGTACCGCTTTAGATACACCGGCAGGTAACGCGGTTTAACTGGGGAGTTATGTCTTCTGGGAGGGGGATTTATACCATTGGGGGTCCCGGTCTTGATACACCGGCAGGTAACGCGGTTTAGCTGGGGAGTTATGTCTTCTGGGAGGGGGTTTTATACCATTGGGGGTCTCGGTTTAGATACACCGGCAGGTAACGCGATTTAGCTGGGGAGTTATGTCTTCTGGGAGGGGGATTTATACCACTGGGGGTCCCGGTTTAGATACACCGGCAGGTAACGCGGTTTAGCTGGGGAGTTATGTCTTCTGGGAGGGGGATTTATACCATTGGGGGTCCCTGTCTAGATACACCGGCAGGTAACGCGGTTTAGCTGGGGAGTTATGTCTTCTGGGAGAGGGTTTTATACCACTGGGGGTCCCGGTCTAGATACACCGGCAGGTAACGCGGTTTAGCTGGGGAGTTATGTCTTCTGGGAGAGGGTTTTATACCACTGGGGGTCCCGGTCTAGATACACCGGCAGGTAACGCAGTTTAGCTGGGGAGTTATGTCTTCTGGGAGGGGGATTTATACCACTGGGGGTCCCGGTCTAGATACACCGGCAGGTAACGCGGTTTGGCAGGGGAGTTATGTCTTGTTGGAGGGGGTTTTATACCATTGGGGGTCCCGGTCTAGATACACCGGCAGGTAACGCGGTTTAGCTGGGGAGTTATGTCTTCTGGGAGGGGGTTTTATACCACTGGGGGTCCCGGTTTAGATACACCCGCAGGTATCGCGGTTTAGCTGGGTAGTTATGTCTTCTGGGAGAGGGTTTTATACCACTGGGGGTCCCGGTGTAGATACACTGGCAGGTAACGCGGTTTAGCCGGAGATGGCGGCTGAGAAGTGGGGTGTGGGGTGGGGTAACCGGCCCAGTCGGACCTCACCCTGCCCTCTCTCCGCCACGCAGGGAGGTGGAAGAGCAAGTTCGACAAGAGCCTGACGAAGGAAGAGGACTTCTGGCTTTCGTCCAAGGAGAGCGTGCGGGTCCCGATGATGCAGAGTGTCTCGTACCCGCTGACCGCCGTCTACAGCTCCGCCCTCAAGTCCGAGGTGGAGTGTTCAAACCTGTCTGGCCGCCGGGGCAAGGTCCACACGGGCCGGCGGCATCCGCCCCTCCCTCCAACCCAACGAGGGATGAGCGCGATGGGGCACGGGGAGAGAGAGGGAGAGATAGAGAGAGCGGGGCAATGGAGAGAGAGGAGGGAAGTGAAGGGGATAGAGTGAGGGGAGGGGATAGAATGTGAGAGTCAGAGAGGAGAGAGAGGGGGTCAATGGAGAGAGAGGAGGGAAGTGAAGGGGATAGAGTGAGGGGAGGGGATAGAATATGAGTCAGAGAGGAGAGAGAGGGGGTCAATGGAGAGAGAGGAGGGAAGTGAAGGGGATAGAGTGAGGGGTGGGGATAGAATCATTGAGAGTCACAGGAGAGAGAGGGGGTGAATGGAGAGAGAGGAGGGAAGTGAAGGGGATAGAGTGAGGGGAGGGGATAGAATCAGTGAGAGTCAGAGTGGAGAGAGAGGGTGTGAATGGAGAGAGAGGAGGG
>NW_026779477.1:67500-98971 GCF_030144855.1 Hypanus sabinus
GACCAGTTACTCTGAATTAAAAATAAATTCAGGATCGCCTCCGACTGTGGAATCTGATGACGGGCGAACGGGAAGGGGTGGGGTCCCATTGGGGGTGCGGACGGTGGGAGTGATCGGGAAGGGGTGGGGTCCCATTGGGAGTGCGGACGGTGGGGGTGAACGGGAAGGGGTGGGGTCTATTGGGAGTGCGGACGGTGTGGGTGAACTGGAAGGTGTGTGGTCTATTGGGAGTGCGGACGGTGGGGGTGAACGGGAAGGGGTGGGTCTATTGGAGTGCGGACGGTGGGGGTGAACGGGAAGGGGTGGGGTCTATTGGGAGTGTGGACGGTGGGGGTGAACGGGAAGGGGTGGGGTCTATTGGGACTGCGGACGGTGGGGGTGAACGGGAAGGGGTGGGGTCTATTGTGAGTGGGGACGGTGGGGGTGAACGGGAAGGGGTGGGGTCTATTGGGAGTGCGGACGGTGGGGGTGAACGGGAAGCGGTGGGGTCTATTGGGGGTGCGGACGGTGGGGGTGAACGGGAAGGGGTGGGGTCTATTGGGAGTGCGGACGGTGGGAGTGAACGGGAAGGTGTGGGGTCCATTGGGAGTGAGGACGGTGTGGGTGAACGGGAAGGGGTGGGGTCCATTGGGAGTGCGGACGGTGGGGGTGAACGGGAAGGTGTGTGGTCTATTGGGAGTGCGGACTGTGGGGGTGAACGGGAAGGTGTGGGGTCCATTGGGAGTGAGGACGGTGTGGGTGAACGGGAAGGGGTGGGGTCTATTGGGAGTGCAGACGGTGGGGGTGAACGGGAAGGGGTGGGGTCTATTGGGAGTGGGGACGGTGGGAGTGAACGGGAAGGGGTGGGGTCTATTGGGAGTGAGGACGGTGGGAGTGAACGGGAAGGGGTGGGGTCTATTGGGAGTGGGGACGGTGGGGGTGAACGGGAAGGGGTGGGGTCTATTGGGAGTGGGTACGGTGGGGGTGAACGGGAAGGGGTGGGGTCCCAGTGGTAGTGCGGAAGGTGGGGTCATGTTGTAACTGGTCGGGGCTGGACATCAGCGGAAACGCACACCGGAGGTGAATCAATACCCCTGAGGTTTATTGAATTGTTGCATCTTTGGTTTTGAGGTAATAACCAGCGGGGGTCCTTTGTCGATATCGTTGCCCGTCTTGTTTCAGAGCGTCCCGCCACTGTCACCCGGACAGAGGGAAACCCTTCCGTCCCAGGGCTGGATGCCGACGGAGCGGACCCTCCATAAAGAGTCGGGGAGGGGGGAATAATGGAGAGACCCTCTTCTGTCAGCCAAGTTTCCCAACGGGGAGCGGAGGGGTGGGCATCTGGGAATGGGACGTGCGATGGAGTGCAGATATTCCCCAGAGGCACGCCGTCTGAGAGAGTTGCCTCTGTCGCCAGGCCGAGAAGGGGAGGCGCTGCGGTGAGATCCGTTCTGAGAGCCTCGCTCGACCGCTGGCCATCCCCGATAGCGGGACAGTCACTCCGGGACTGGGACGTGTGCGGGAGGGTCGCCTCAAGAAGCTGGGACCTACCGAAGGTGCGGCCCCCTGTCTCAGCGGGTCGCGGGACGGAGGGGGGGGGGAATTGCCCTCTGCTCCCTGGGGTCCCCCCGCTGGAGAGATATTCTCCCCGCCCCCAACCCTCAGGAACGGGTTCCGTGGCTGAGAGATCCCCACTGGCAACGGCGACCGTCTCCGTCACCGGGGCGAGTAACACAACCCAGAGAGCAAACTGCGGGGCGACACTCCCGCCGCCCAGGGCCGGCCTAGGCGGGAACGTCGGACACCAGGCTGTCGGACTGTCCCACCAGCAGGTCCAGGTCCGAGATGAGGTCGCGGATCACGTTCACCCCGCCTTGCACCTCGCTCGTCCAGAAGGCAGGCCCGGGGTCGAGAGGCTCCCCGCAGGAAACGCTGGCGCCCTGGGGAGGGAGAGGAGGCTGCGGTGAAACACGGGGCGAGGGACCCTCGACACTCCCCACCGTTCACGGTGCGTGTCCTACCCCCGTACCCCGAGGTCCCCCTGTCCCTCGACAGTCCCCACCGTTCACGGAGCGTGTCCTACCCTCGTACCCCGAGGACCCCCTGCCCCTCGACACTCCGCACCGTTCACACTGTGTGTCCTACCCTCGTACACCGAGGTCCCCCTGTCCCTCGACACTCCCCACCGTTCACGGTGTGTTTCCTACCCTCGTATCCCGAGGTCCCCCTGCCCCTCGACACTCCCCACCGTTCACGGTGTGTGTCCTACCCTCGTACCCCGAGGTCCCCCTGTCCCTCGACACTCCCCACCGTTCACGGTGCGTGTCCTACCCTCGTACCCCGAGGACCCCCTGTCCCTCGACAGTCCCCACCGTTCACGGAGCGTGTCCTACCCTCGTACCCCGAAGTCCCCCTGTCCCTCGACACTCCCCAACGTTCACGGTGCGTGTCCTACCCTCGTACACCGAGGTCCCCCTGTCCCTCGACACTCCCCACCGTTCACGGTGCGTGTCCCACCCTCGTACACCGAGGTCCCCCTGTCCCTCGACACTCCCCACCGTTCACGGTGCGTTTCCTACCCTCGCACCCCGAGGTCCCCCTGTCCCTCGACACTCCCCACCGTTCACGGTGTGTGTTCTACCCTCGTACACCGAGGTCCCTCTGTCCCTCGACACTCCCCACCGTTCACGGTGCGTGTCCTACCCTCGTACCCCGAGGACCCCCTGTCCCTCGACACTCCCCAACGTTCACGGAGCGTGTCCTACCCTCGTACACCGAGGTCCCCCTGTCCCTCGACACTCCCCACCGTTCACGGTGCGTGTCCCACCCTCGTACACCGAGGTCCCCCTGTCCCTCGACACTCCCCACCGTTCACGGTGCGTTTCCTACCCTCGCACCCCGAGGTCCCCCTGTCCCTCGACACTCCCCACCGTTCACGGTGCGTGTCCTACCCTCGTACCCCGAGGTCCCCCTGTCCCTCGACACTCCCCACCGTTCACGGTGCGTGTCCCACCCTCGTACACCGAGGTCCCCCTGTCCCTCGACACTCCCCACCGTTCACGGTGCGTGTCCTACCCTCGTACCCCGAGGTCCCCCTGTCCCTCGACACTCCCCACCGTTCACGGACCGTGTCCTACCCTCGTACGCCGAGGCCCCTCTGTCCCTCGACACTCCCCACCGTTCACGGTGTGTGTCCTACCCTCGTACCCCGAGGTCCCCCTGTCCCTCGACACTCCCCACCGTTCACGGTGTGTGTCCCACCCTCGCACCCCGAGGTCCCCCTGTCCCTCGACACTCCCCACCGTTCACGGTGCGTGTCCTACCCTCGTACACCGAGGTCCCCCTGTCCCTCGACACTCCCAACCGTTCACGGTGCGTGTCCTACCCTCGTACACCGAGGTCCCTCTGTCCCTCGACACTCCCCACCGTTCACGGTGTGTTTCCTACCCTCGTATCCCGAGGTCCCCCTGTCCCTCGACACTCCCCACCGTTCACGGTGCGTGTCCTACCCTCGTACACCGAGGTCCCCCTGTCCCTCGACACTCCCCACCGTTCACGGTGCGTGTCCCACCCTCGTACACCGAGGTCCCCCTGTCCCTCGACACTCCCCACCGTTCACGGTGCGTTTCCTACCCTCGCACCCCGAGGTCCCCCTGCCCCTCGACACTCCCCACCGTTCACGGTGCGTGTCCTACCCTCGTATCCCGAGGTCCCCCTGTCCCTCGACACTCCCCACCGTTCACGGTGTGTGTCCTACCCTCGTACCCCGAGGTCCCCCTGTCCCTCGACACTCCCCACCGTTCACGGTGCGTGTCCTACCCCCGTACCCCGAGGACCCCCTGTCCCTCGACAGTCCCCACCGTTCACGGAGCGTGTCCTACCCTCGTACCCCGAGGTCCCCCTGTCCCTCGACACTCCCCACCGTTCACGGTGCGTGTCCTACCCTCGTACACCGAGGTCCCCCTGTCCCTCGACACTCCCCACCGTTCACGGTGGGTGTCCGACCCTCGTACACCGAGGTCCCCCCGTCCCTCGACATTCCCCACCGTTCACGGTGGGTGTCCTACCCTCGTACGCCGAGGCCCCTCTGTCCCTCGACACTCCCCACCGTTCACTGTGCGTGTCCTACCCTCGTACACCGAGGTCCCCCTGTCCCTCGACACTCCCCACCGTTCACGGTGGGTGTCCGACCCTCGTACACCGAGGTCCCCCCGTCCCTCGACATTCCCCACCGTTCACGGTGGGTGTCCTACCCTCGTACCCTGAGGTCCCTCTGTCCCTCGACACTCCCCACCGTTCACGGTGCGTGTCCTACCCTCGTACCCCGAGGTCCCTCTGTCCCTCGACACTCCCCACCGTTCACGGTGCGTGTCCTACCCTCGTACACCGAGGTCCCCCCGTCCCTCGACACTCCCCACCGTTCACGGTGCGTGTCCCACCCTCGTACACCGAGGTCCCCCTGTCCATCGACACTCCCCACCGTTCACGGTGTGTGTCCTACCCTCGTACCCCGAGGTCCCCCTGTCCCTCGACACTCCCCACCGTTCACGGTGGGTGTCCTACCCTCGTACACCGAGGTCCCTCTGTCCCTCGACACTCCGCACCGTTCACGGTGCGTGTCCTACCCTCGTACCCCGAGGTCCCCCTGTCCCTCGACACTCCCCACCGTTCACGGTGCGTGTCCTACCCTCGTACACCGAGGTCCCCCTGTCCCTCGACACTCCCAACCGTTCACGGTGCGTGTCCTACCCTCGTACACCGAGGTCCCCCTGTCCCTCGACACTCCCCACCGTTCACGGTGCGTGTCCTACCCTCGTACACCGAGGTCCCCCCGCCCCTCGACACTCCCCACCGTTCACGGTGCATGTCCTACCCTCGTACACCGAGGTCCCCCTGTCCCTCGACACTCCCCACCGTTCACGGTGCGTGTCCTACCCTCGTACACCGAGGTCCCCCTATCCCTCGACACTCCCCACCGTTCACGGTGCATGTCCTACCCTCGTACACCGAGGTCCCCCTGTCCCTCGACACTCCCCACCGTTCACGGTGCGTGTCCTATCCTCGTACACCGAGGTCCCCCTGTCCCTCGACACTCCCCACCGTTCACGGTGCGTGTCCTACCCTCGTACCCCGAGGTCCCCCTGCCCCTCGACACTCCCCACCGTTCACGGTGCGTGTCCTACCCTCGTACACCGAGTTCTCCCTGTCCCTCGAAACTCCCCACCGTTCACGGTGCGTGTCCTACCCTCGTACACCGAGGTCCCTCTGTCCCTCGACACTCCCCACCGTTCACTGTGCGTGTCCTACCCTCGTACACCGAGGTCACTCTGTCCCTCGACACTCCCCACCGTTCACGGTGTGTATCCTACCCTCGTACACCGAGGTCCCCCTGTCCCTCGACACTCCCCACCGTTCACGGTGCGTGTCCTACCCTCGTACACCGAGTTCTCCCTGTCCCTCGAAACTCCCCACCGTTCACGGTGCGTGTCCTACCCTCGTACCCCGAGGTCCCCCTGTCCCTCGACACTCCCCACAGTTCACGGTGCGTGTCCTACCCTCGTACACCGAGGTCCCCCTGCCCCTCGACACTCCCCACCGTTCACGGTGTGTGTCCTACCCTCGTACCCTGAGGTCCCTCTGTCCCTCGACACTCCCCACCGTTCACGGTGGGTGTCCTACCCTCGTACACCGAGGTCCCCCTGTCCCTCGACACTCCCCACCGTTCACGGTGCGTGTCCTACCCTCGTACACCGAGGTCCCCCTGTCCCTCGACACTCCGCGCCGTTCACGGTGCGTGTCCTACCCTCGTACCCCGAGGTCCGCCTGCCCCTCGACATTCCCCACCGTTCACGGTGCGTGTCCTACCCTCGTACACCGAGGTCCCCCTGTCCCTCGACAGTCCCCACCGTTCACGGTGCGTGTCCTACCCTCGTACACCGAGGTCCCTCTGTCCCTCGACACTCCCCACCGTTCACGGTGCGTGTCCTACCCTCGAACACCGAGGTCCCAACGTCCCTCGACACTCCGCACCGTTCACGGTGCGTGTCCTACCCTCGTACACCGAGGTCCCCCTGTCCCTCGACACTCCCCACCGTTCACGGTGCGTGTCCTACCCTCGTACCGAGGTCCCCCGTCCCTCGACACTCCCCACCGTTCACGGTGCGTGTCCTACCCTCGTACACCGAGGTCCCCCTGTCCCTCGACATTCCCCACCGTTCACGGTGCGTGACATACCCTCGTATCCCGAGGTCCCCCTGTCCCTCGACACTCCCCACAGTTCACGGTGCGTGACATACCCTCGTATCCCGAGGTCCCCCTGTCCCTCGACACTCCCCACCGTTCACGGTGTGTGTCCTACCCTCGTACACCGAGGTCCCCCTGTCCCTCGACACTCCCCACCGTTCACGGTGCGTGTCCTACCCTCGTACACGGAGGTCCCCCTGTCCCTGGACACTCCCCACCGTTCACGGTGTGTGTCCTACCGTCGTACACCGAGGTCCCCCCGTCCCTCGACACTCCCCGCCGTTCACGGTGCGTGTCCTACCCTCGTACACCGAGGTCCCCCTGTCCCTCGAAACTCCCCACCGTTCACGGTGCGTGTCCTACCCTCGTACACCGAGGTCCCTCTGTCCCTCGACACTCCCCACCGTTCACGGTGCGTGTCCTACCCTCCCACCCCGAGGTCCCACTGTCCCTCGACAGTCCCCACCGTTCACGGTGTGTGTCCTACCCTCGGACACCGAGGTCCCTCTGTCCCTCGACACTCCGCACCGTTCACGGTGCGTGTCCTACCCTCGTACACCGAGGTTGCTTCTGTCCCTCGACAGTCCCCACCGTTCACGGTGTGTGTCCTACCCTCGAACACCGAGGTCCCCCTGTCCCTCGACATTCCCCATCGTTCACGGTGTGTGTCCTACCCTCGTACGCCGAGGTCCCCCTGTCCCTCGACACTCCCTACCGTTCACGCTGTGAGTCCTACCCTCGTACACCGAGGTCCCCCTGTCCCTCGACACTCCCCACCGTTCACGGTGGGTGTCCTACCCTCGTACCCTGAGGTCCCTCTGTCCCTCGACACTCCGCACCGTTCACGGTGCGTGTCCTACCCTCGTACCCCGAGGTCCCCCTGTCCCTCGACACTCCCCACCGTTCACGGTGCGTGTCCTACCCTCGTACACCGAGGTCACTCTGTCCCTCGACACTCCCCACCGTTCACTGTGCGTGTCCTACCCTCGTACACCTAGGTTGCTTCTATCCCTCGACACTCCCCACCGTTCACGGTGCGTGTCCTACCCTCGTACACCGAGGTCCCCCTGTCCCTCGACACTCCACACCGTTCACGGTGCGTGTCCTACCCTCGTACACCGAGGTTCCCCCTGTCCCTCGACACTCCCCACCGTTCACGGTGCGTGTCCTACCCTCGTACACGAGGTCCCCCTGTCCATCGACACTGCCCACCGTTCACGGTGCGTGTCCTACCCTCGTACACCGAGGTCCCCCTGTCCCTCGACACCCCACCGTTCACGGTGTGTGTCCTACCCTCGTACACCGAGGTTCCCCCTGTCCCTCGACACTCCCCACCGTTCACGGTGCGTGTCCTACCCTCGTACACGAGGTCCCCCTGTCCATCGACACTCCGCACCGTTCACGGTGCGTGTCCTACCCTCGTACACGAGGTCCCCCTGTCCATCGACACTGCCCACCGTTCACGGTGCGTGTCCTACCCTCGTACACCGAGGTTGCCCCTCTGTCCATCGACACTCCCCACCGTTCACGGTGCGTGTCCTACCCTCGTACACCGAGGTTGCCCCTCTGTCCATCGACACTCCCCACCGTTCACGGTGCGTGTCCTACCCTCGTACACCTAGGTTGCCCCTCTGTCCTTGCTCCCTCTGGCAGCGATTCAACTCGATTACCGGTCCGCGCCGGGAAGGGTGGGGTGGGCTGGTTACTCACGGAAAGTTTCCCCAGGCACCCGATTAGGAGGCCGAGCCCGACAGGGGTGCTATCGAGGCTGAGTCCGTACTTCCTCAGGAGGGTCCCCTCCAAACGCCGGAGGCACTTTCGGTAGAGGCAAAACCTCAGCCCGGCCAGATCCTGAGGGAGAGGCCGTCAGTCAGAGGGATGGCGGACAGGTCGAGACGGCTGGGGCGGGCGGGGACAGCATACTCACCGCGTAACGGTACCAGCCGGCGGTCGATCGCTCCGCAGCGGGGAGGCATATTGAGGCCTGCCGACTTCCCTCCAGAACGAGCTGCGACTGCAATGAGACATGATAAAATAGTCGGCACGGCAAGGATTGAAGATTGCTGGGGTCCTGTAGAGGGAGCTCCACACCGTGTCTGACCCGTGTCCCGGGAGCGCTCGGTGCCCACACTGGGGATAAAGTGGGGGGACACACTGTGGGGGTGATGTAGAGGGAGCTCCACACCGTGTCTGACACGTGTCCCGGGAGCGCTTGGTGTTCGCACAGGGGATAAAGTGGGGGGACACACTGTGGGGGTGATGTAGAGGGAGCTCCACACCGTGTCTGACACGTGTCCCGGGAGCGCTCGGTGTCCACACTGGGGATAAAGTGGGGGGACACACTGTGGGGGTGATGTAGAGGGAGCTCCACACCGTGTCTGACCCGTGTCCCGGGAGCGCTCGGTGCCCACACTGGGGATAAAGTGGGGGACACACTGTGGGGGTGATGTAGAGGGAGCTCCACACCGTGTCTGACCCGTGTCCCGGGAGCGCTCGGTGTCCACACTGGGGATAAAGTGGGGGGACACACTGTGGGGGTGATGTAGAGGGAGCTCCACACCGTGTCTGACCCGTGTCCCTGGAGCGCTCGGTGTCCATACTGGGGATAAAGTGGGGGGGACACACTGTGGGGGTGATGTAGAGGGAGCTCCACACCGTGTCTGACCCGTGTCCCGGGAGCGCTCGGTGTCCATACTGGGGATAAAGTGGGGGGGACACACTGTGGGGGTGATGTAGAGGGAGCTCCACACCGTGTCTGACCCGTGTCCCGGGAGCGCTCGGTGTCAACACTGGGGATAAAGTGGGGGGACACACTGTGGGGGTGATGTAGAGGGAGCTCCACACCGTGTCTGACCCGTGTCCCGGGAGCGCTCGGTGTCCACACTGGGGATAAAGTGGGGGGACACACTGTGGGCGTGATATAGAGGGAGCTCCACACCGTGTCTGACCCGTGTCCCGGGAGCGCTCGGTGTTCACACTCGGAATAAAGTGGGGGTACACACTGTGGGGGTGATGTAGAGGGAGCTCCACACCGTGTCTGACCCGTGTCCCGGGAGCGCTCCGTGCCCACACTGGGGATAAAGTGGGGGGACACACTGTGGGGGTGATGTAGAGGGAGCTCCACACCGTGACTTACCCGTGTCCCGGGATCGCTCGGTGTCCACACTGGGGATAAAGTGGGGGGAGACACTGTGGGGTTGATGTAGAGGGAGCTCCACACCGTGTCTGACCCGTGTCCCGGGAGCGCTCGGTGCCCACACTGGGGATAAAGTGAGGGGACACACTGTGGGGGTGATGTAGAGGGAGCTCCACACCGTGTCTGACCCGTCTCCCGGGAGCGCTCGGTGTCCACACTGGGCATAAAGTGGGGACACACTGTGGGGGTGATGTAGAGGGAGCTCCACACCGTGTCTGACACGAGTCCCGGGAACGCTCGGTGCCCACACTGGGTATAATGTGGGGTACACACTGTGGGGTGATGTAGAGGGAGCTCCACACCATGTCTGACCCGTGTCCCGGGAGCGCTCCGTGCCCATTGTGAGGATAGTGGGGGGGGGGACACTGTGGGGGTGATGTAGAGGGAGCTCCACACCGTGTCTGTCCCGTGTCCCGGGAGCGCTCGGTGTCCACACTGGGGATAAAGTGGGGGGACACACTGTGGGGGTGATATAGAGGGAGCTCCACACCGTGTCTGACCCGTGTCCCGGGATCGCTCGGTGTCCATACTGGGGATAAAGTGGGGGGGGGGAACACATTGTGTGGGTGATGTAGAGGGAGCTCTACACCGTGTCTGACCCGTGTCCCGGGAGCGCTCGGTGCCCACACTGGGGATAAAGTGGAGTGACACACTGTGGGGGTGATGTAGAGGGAGCTCCACACCGTCTCTGACCCGTGTCCCGGGAGCGCTCGGTGCCCACACTGGGGATAAAGTGGGGGGTCACACTGTGGGGGTGATGTAGAGGGAGCTCCACACCGTCTCTGACCCGTGTCCCGGGAGCGCTCGGTGCCCACACTGGGGATAAAGTGGGGGGTCACACTATGGGGGTGATGTAGAGGGAGCTCCACACCGTGTCTGACCCGTGTCCCGGGTGTGTTCGGTGCCCACACTCGGGATAAAGTGGGGGGGGGGACACACTGTGGGGGTGATGTAGAGGGAGCTCCACACCGTGTCTGACCCGTGTCCCGGGTGTGTTCGGTGCCCACACTCGGGATAAAGTGGGGGGAGACACTGTGGGGGTGATGTAGAGGGAGCTCCACACCGTGTCTCACCCGTGTCCCGGGAGCGCTCGGTGCCCACACTGGGGATAAAGTTGGGGAACACACTGTGGGGGTGATGTAGAGGGAGCTCCACACCGTGTCTGACCCGTGTCCCGGGATCGCTCGGTGTCCACACTGGGGATAAAGTGGGGGGGACACTGTGGGGTTGATGTAGAGGGAGCTCCACACCGTGTCTGACCCGTGTCCCGGGAGCGCTCGGTGCCCACACTGGGGATAAAGTGAGGGGACACACTGTGGGGGTGATGTAGAGGGAGCTCCACACCGTGTCTGACCCGTGTCCCGGGAGCGCTCGGTGTCCACACCGGGGATAAAGTGGGGACACACTGTGGGGGTGATGTAGAGGGAGCTCCACACCGTGTCTGACACGAGTCCCGGGAACGCTCGGTGCCCACACTGGGTATAATGTGGGGTACACACTGTGGGGTGATGTAGAGGGTGCTCCACACCATGTCTGACCCGTGTCCCGGGAGCGCTCCGTGCCCATTGTGAGGATAGTGGGGGGGACACACTGTGGGGGTGATGTAGAGGGAGCTCCACACCGTGTCTGTCCCGTGTCCCGGGAGCGCTCGGTGTCCACACTGGGGATAAAGTGGGGGGACACACTGTGGGGGTGATATAGAGGGAGCTCCACACCGTGTCTGACCCGTGTCCCGGGATCGCTCGGTGTCCATACTGGGGATAAAGTGGGGGGGGGGGGAACACACTGTGTGGGTGATGTAGAGGGAGCTCCACACCGTCTCTGACCTGTGTCCCGGGAGCGCTCGGTGCCCACACTGGGGATAAAGTGGGGTCACACTGTGGGGGTGATGTAGAGGGAGCTCCACACCGTCTCTGACCCGTGTCCCGGGAGCGCTCGGTGCCCACACTGGGGATAAAGTGGGGGGTCACACTATGGGGGTGATGTAGAGGGAGCTCCACACCGTGTCTGACCCGTGTCCCGGGTGTGTTCGGTGCCCACACTCGGGATAAAGTGGGGGGGGGACACACTGTGGGGGTGATGTAGAGGGAGCTCCACACCGTGTCTGACCCGTGTCCCGGGAGCGCTCGGTGCCCACACTGGGGATAAAGTTGGGGAACACACTGTGGGGGTGATGTAGAGGGAGCTCCACACCGTGTCTGACCCGTGTCCCGGGATCGCTCGGTGTCCACACCGGGGATAAAGTGGGGGGAGACACTGTGGGGGTGCTGTAGAGGGAGCTCCACACCGTGTCTGACCCGTGTCCCGGGAGCGCTCGGTGCCCACACTGGGGATAAAGTGGGGGGACACTGTGGGGGTGATGTAGAGGGAGCTCCTCACCGTGTCTGACCCGTGTCCCGGGAGCGCTCGGTGCCCACACAGGGATAAAGTGGGGGGACACACTGTGGGGGTGATGTAGAGGGAGCTCCACACCGTGTGTGACCTGTGTCCCAGGAGCGCTCGGTGCCCACACTGGGGATAAAGTGGGGGGACACACTGTGGGGGTGATGTAGAGGGAGCTCCACACCGTGTCTGACCCGTGTCCCGGAAGCGCTCGGTGTCCACACTGGGGATAAAGTGGGGGGACACTGTGGGGGTGATGTAGAGGGAGCTCCACACCGTGTCTGACCCGTGTCCCGGGAGCGCTCGGTGTCCACACTGGGGATAAAGTGGGGGGACACACTGTGGGGGTGATGTAGAGGGAGCTCCACACCGTGTGTGACCTGTGTCCCAGGAGCGCTCGGTGCCCACACTGGGGATAAAGTGGGGGGACACACTGTGGGGCTGATGTAGAGGGAGATCCACACCGTGTCTGACCCGTGTCCCGAGAGCGCTCGGTGCCCACACTGGGGATAAAGTGGGGCAGACACACTGTGGGGGTGATGTAGAGGGAGCTCCACACCGTGTCTGACCCGTGTCCCGGGATCGCTCGGTGTCCACACTGGGGTTAAATTGGGGGACACACTGTGGGGGTGATGTAGAGGGAGCTCCACACCGTGTCTGACCCGTGTCCCGGGAGCGCTTGGTGCCCACACTGGGGATAAAGTGGGGGGAGACACACTGTGGGGGTGATGTAGAGGGAGCTCCACACCGTTTCTGACCCGTGTCCCGGGAGCGCTTGGTGCCCACACTGGGGATAAAGTGGGGGGAGACACAGTGGGGGTGATGTAGAGGGAGCTCCACACCGTGTCTGACCCGTGTCCCGGGAGCGCTCCGTGCCCACACTGGGGATAAAGTGGGGGGACACACTGTGGGGGTGATGTAGAGGGAGCTCCACACCGTGTCTGACCCGTGTCCCGGAAGCGCTCGGTGTCCACACTGGGGATAAAGTGGGGGGACACTGTGGGGGTGATGTATAGGGAGCTCCACACCGTGTCTGACCCTTGTCCCGGGAGCGCTCGGTGTCCACACTGGGGATAAAGTGGGGGGACACACTGTGGGGGTGATGTAGAGGGAGCTCCACACCGTGTCTGACCCGTGTCCCGGGTGTGTTCGGTGTCCACACTGGGGATAAAGTGGGGGGACACACTGTGGGGGTGATGTAGAGGGAGGTCCACACCGTGTCTGACCCGTGTCCCGGGTGTGTTCGGTGTCCACACTGGGGATAAAGTGGGGGGACACACTGTGGGGGTGATGTAGAGGGAGCTCCACACCGTGTCTGACCCGTGTCCCGGAAGCGCTCGGTGTCCACACTGGGGATAAAGTGGGGGGACACTGTGGGGGTGATGTAGAGGGAGCTCCACACCGTGTCTGACCCGTGTCCCGGGAGCGCTCGGTGTCCACACTGGGGATAAAGTGGGGGGACACACTGTGGGGGTGATGTAGAGGGAGCTCCACACCGTGTCTGACCCGTGTCCCGGGAGCGCTCGGTGTCCACACTGGGGATAAAGTGGGGGGACACACTGTGGGGGTGATGTAGAGGGAGCTCCACACCGTGTCTGACCCGTGTCCCGGGAGCGCTTGGTGTCCACACTGTGGATAAAGTGGGGGGACACACTGTGGGGGTGATGTAGAGGGAGCTCCACACCGTGTCTGACCCGTGTCCCGGGAGCGCTCGGTGTCCACACTGGGGATAAAGTGGGGGGACACACTGTGGGGGTGATGTAGAGGGAGCTCCACACCGTGTCTGACACGTGTCCCGGGAGCGCTCGGTGTCCACACTGGGGATAAAGTGGGGGGACACACTGTGGGGGTGATGTAGAGGGAGCTTCACACCGTGTCTGACCCGTGTCCCGGTAGCGCTCGGTGCCCACACTGGGGATAAAGTGGGGGGAGACACTGTGGGGGTGATGTAGAGGGAGCTCCACACCGTGTCTGACCCGTGTCCCGGAAGCGCTCGGTGTCCACACTGGGGATAAAGTGGGGGGACACTGTGGGGGTGATGTAGAGGGAGCTCCACACCGTGTCTGACCTGTGTCCCGGGAGCGCTCGGTGTCCACACTGGGGATAAAGTGGGGGGACACACTGTGGGGGTGATGTAGAGGGAGCTCCACACCGTGTGTGACCTGTGTCCCAGGAGCGCTCGGTGCCCACACTGGGGATAAAGTGGGGGGACACACTGTGGGGCTGATGTAGAGGGAGATCCACACCGTGTCTGACCCGTGTCCCGAGAGCGCTCGGTGCCCACACTGGGGATAAAGTGGGGCAGACACACTGTGGGGGTGATGTAGAGGGAGCTCCACACCGTGTCTGACCCGTGTCCCGGGATCGCTCGGTGTCCACACTGGGGTTAAATTGGGGGACACACTGTGGGGGTGATGTAGAGGGAGCTCCACACCGTGTCTGACCCGTGTCCCGGGAGCGCTTGGTGTCCACACTGGGGATAAAGTGGGGGGAGACACACTGTGGGGGTGATGTAGAGGGAGCTCCACACCGTGTCTGACCCGTGTCCCGGAAGCGCTCGGTGTCCACACTGGGGATAAAGTGGGGGGACACTGTGGGGGTGATGTATAGGGAGCTCCACACCGTGTCTGACCCTTGTCCCGGGAGCGCTCGGTGTCCACACTGGGGATAAAGTGGGGGGACACACTGTGGGGGTGATGTAGAGGGAGCTCCACACCGTGTCTGACCCGTGTCCCGGGTGTGTTCGGTGTCCACACTGGGGATAAAGTGGGGGGACACACTGTGGGGGTGATGTAGAGGGAGGTCCACACCGTGTCTGACCCGTGTCCCGGGTGTGTTCGGTGTCCACACTGGGGATAAAGTGGGGGGACACACTGTGGGGGTGATGTAGAGGGAGCTCCACAACGTGTCTGACCCGTGTCCCGGAAGCGCTCGGTGTCCACACTGGGGATAAAGTGGGGGGACACACTGTGGGGGTGATGTAGAGGGAGCTCCATACCGTGTCTGACCCGTGTCCCGGGAGCGCTCGGTGTCCACACTGGGGATAAAGTGGGGGGACACACTGTGGGGGTGATGTAGAGGGAGCTCCACACCGTGTCTGACCCGTGTCCCGGGAGCGCTTGGTGTCCACACTGTGGATAAAGTGGGGGGACACACTGTGGGGGTGATGTAGAGGGAGCTCCACACCGTGTCTGACCCGTGTCCCGGGAGCGCTCGGTGTCCACACTGGGGATAAAGTGGGGGGACACACTGTGGGGGTGATGTAGAGGGAGCTCCACACCGTGTCTGACCCGTGTCCCGGGAGCGCTCGGTGTCCACACTGGGGATAAAGTGGGGGGACACACTGTGGGGGTGATGTAGAGGGAGCTTCACACCGTGTCTGACCTGTGTCCCGGGAGCGCTCGGTGCCCACACTGGGGATAAAGTGGGGGGAGACACTGTGGGGGTGATGTAGAGGGAGCTCCACACCGTGTCTGACCCGTGTCCCGGGAGCGCTCGGTGTCCACACTGGGGATAAAGTGGGGGGACACACTGTGGGGGTGATGTAGAGGGAGCTCCACACCGTGTCTGACCCTGGAGCGCTCGGTGTCCACACTGGGGATAAAGTGGGGGGACACACTGTGGGGGTGATGTAGAGGGAGCTCCACACCATGTCTGACACGTGTCCCGGGAGCACTCGGTGTCCACACTGGGGATAAAGTGGGGGGACACACTGTGGGGGTGATGTAGAGGGAGCTCCACACCGTGTCTGACCCATGTCCCGGGAGCGCTCGGTGCCCACACTGGGGATAAAGTGGGGGGGGACACTGTGGGGGTGATGTAGAGGGAGCTCCACACCGTGTCTGACCCGTGTCCCGGGAGCGCTCGGTGTCCACACTGGGGATAAAGTGGGGGGACACACTGTGGGGGTGATGTAGAGGGAGCTCCACACCGTGTCTGACCCGTGTCCCGGGAGCGCTCGGTGCCCACACTGGGGATAAAGTGGGGGGACACACTGTGGGGGTGATGTAGAGGGAGCTCCACACCGTGTCTGACCCGTGTCCCGGGAGCGCTCGGTGCCCACACTGGGGATAAAGTGGGGGGGACACACTGTGGGGGTGATATAGTGGGAGCTCCACACCGTGTCTGACCCGTGTCCCGGGAGCGCTCGGTGCCCACACTGGGGATAAAGTGGCGGGGACACACTGTGGGGGTGATATAGTGGGAGCTCCACACCGTGTCTGACCCGTGTCCCGGGAGCGCTCGGTGTCCACACTGGGGATAAAGTGGGGGGACACACTGTGGGGGTGATGTAGAGGGAGCTCCACACCGTGTCTGACACGTGTCCCGGGAGCACTCGGTGTCCACACTGGGGATAAAGTGGGGGGACACACTGTGGGGGTGATGTAGAGGGAGCTCCACACCGTGTCTGACCCGTGTCCCGGGAGTGCTCGGTGTCCACACTGGGGATAAAGTGGGGGGACACACTGTGGGGGTGATGTAGAGGGAGCTCCACACCGTGTCTGACCCGTGTCCCGGGAGCGCTCGGTGCCCACACTGGGTATAAAGTGGGGGGACACACTGTGGGGGTGATGTAGAGGGAGCTCCACACCGTGTCTGACCCGTGTCCCGGGAGCGCTCGGTGTCCACACTGGGGATAAAGTGGGGGGACACACTGTGGGGGTGATGTAGAGGGAGCTCCACACCGTGTCTGACCCGTGTCCCGGGAGCGCTCGGTGTCCACACTGGGGATAAAGTGGGGGGACACACTGTGGGGGTGATGTAGAGGGAGCTCCACACCGTGTCTGACCCATGTCCCGGGAGTGCTCGGTGTCCACACTGGGGATAAAGTGGGGGGACACACTGTGGGGGTGATGTAGAGGGAGCTCCACACCGTGTCTGACCCATGTCCCGGGAGTGCTCGGTGTCCACACTGGGGATAAAGTGGGGGGACACACTGTGGGGGTGATGTAGAGGGAGCTCCACACCGTTTCTGACCCATGTCCCGGGAGTGCTCGGTGTCCTCACTGGGGATAAAGTGGGGGGACACACTGTGGGGGTGATGTAGAGGGAGCTCCACACCGTGTCTGACCCGTGTCCCGGGAGCGCTCGGTGCCCACACTGGGGAGAAAGTGGGGGGACAGACTGTGGGGGTGATGTAGAGGGAGCTCCACACCGTGTCTGACCCGTGTCCCGGGAGCGCTCGGTGCCCACACTGGGGATAAAGTGGGGGGACACACTGTGGGGGTGATGTAGAGGGAGCTCCACACCGTGTCTGACCCGTGTCCCGGGAGCGCTCGGTGTCCACACTGGGGATAAAGTGGGGGGACACACTGTGGGGGTGATGTAGAGGGAGCTTCACACCGTGTCTGACCCGTGTCCCGGGAGCGCTCGGTGTCCACACTGGGGATAAAGTGGGGGGACACACTGTGGGGTGATGTAGAGGGAGCTCCACACCGTGTCTGACCCTGGAGCGCTCGGTACCCACACTGGGGAGAAAGTGGGGGGACAGACTGTGGGGGTGATGTAGAGGGAGGTCCACACCGTGTCTGACTCTGGAGCGCTCGGTGTCCACACTGGGGATAAAGTGGGGGGACACTGTGGGGGTGATGTATAGGGAGCTCCACACCGTGTCTGACCCTTGTCCCGGGAGCGCTCGGTGCCCACACTGGGGATAAAGTGGGGGGACACACTGTGGGGCTGATGTAGAGGGAGCTCCACACCGTGTCTGACCCGTGTCCCGGGTGTGTTCGGTGTCCACACTGGGGATAAAGTGGGGGGACACACTGTGGGGGTGATGTAGAGGGAGCTCCACACCGTGTCTGTCCCGTGTCCCGGGAGCGCTCGGTGTCCACACTGGGGATAAAGTGGGGGGACACACTGTGGGGGTGATATAGAGGGAGCTCCACACCGTGTCTGACCCGTGTCCCGGGATCGCTCGGTGTCCATACTGGGGATAAAGTGGGGGGGGGGAACACATTGTGTGGGTGATGTAGAGGGAGCTCTACACCGTGTCTGACCCGTGTCCCGGGAGCGCTCGGTGCCCACACTGGGGATAAAGTGGAGTGACACACTGTGGGGGTGATGTAGAGGGAGCTCCACACCGTCTCTGACCCGTGTCCCGGGAGCGCTCGGTGCCCACACTGGGGATAAAGTGGGGGGTCACACTGTGGGGGTGATGTAGAGGGAGCTCCACACCGTCTCTGACCCGTGTCCCGGGAGCGCTCGGTGCCCACACTGGGGATAAAGTGGGGGGTCACACTATGGGGGTGATGTAGAGGGAGCTCCACACCGTGTCTGACCCGTGTCCCGGGTGTGTTCGGTGCCCACACTCGGGATAAAGTGGGGGGGGGACACACTGTGGGGGTGATGTAGAGGGAGCTCCACACCGTGTCTGACCCGTGTCCCGGGAGCGCTCGGTGCCCACACTGGGGATAAAGTTGGGGAACACACTGTGGGGGTGATGTAGAGGGAGCTCCACACCGTGTCTGACCCGTGTCCCGGGATCGCTCGGTGTCCACACTGGGGATAAAGTGGGGGGGACACTGTGGGGTTGATGTAGAGGGAGCTCCACACCGTGTCTGACCCGTGTCCCGGGAGCGCTCGGTGCCCACACTGGGGATAAAGTGAGGGGACACACTGTGGGGGTGATGTAGAGGGAGCTCCACACCGTGTCTGACCCGTGTCCCGGGAGCGCTCGGTGTCCACACCGGGGATAAAGTGGGGACACACTGTGGGGGTGATGTAGAGGGAGCTCCACACCGTGTCTGACACGAGTCCCGGGAACGCTCGGTGCCCACACTGGGTATAATGTGGGGTACACACTGTGGGGTGATGTAGAGGGTGCTCCACACCATGTCTGACCCGTGTCCCGGGAGCGCTCCGTGCCCATTGTGAGGATAGTGGGGGGGACACACTGTGGGGGTGATGTAGAGGGAGCTCCACACCGTGTCTGTCCCGTGTCCCGGGAGCGCTCGGTGTCCACACTGGGGATAAAGTGGGGGGACACACTGTGGGGGTGATATAGAGGGAGCTCCACACCGTGTCTGACCCGTGTCCCGGGATCGCTCGGTGTCCATACTGGGGATAAAGTGGGGGGGGGGAACACACTGTGTGGGTGATGTAGAGGGAGCTCCACACCGTCTCTGACCTGTGTCCCGGGAGCGCTCGGTGCCCACACTGGGGATAAAGTGGGGTCACACTGTGGGGGTGATGTAGAGGGAGCTCCACACCGTCTCTGACCCGTGTCCCGGGAGCGCTCGGTGCCCACACTGGGGATAAAGTGGGGGGTCACACTATGGGGGTGATGTAGAGGGAGCTCCACACCGTGTCTGACCCGTGTCCCGGGTGTGTTCGGTGCCCACACTCGGGATAAAGTGGGGGGGGGACACACTGTGGGGGTGATGTAGAGGGAGCTCCACACCGTGTCTGACCCGTGTCCCGGGAGCGCTCGGTGCCCACACTGGGGATAAAGTTGGGGAACACACTGTGGGGGTGATGTAGAGGGAGCTCCACACCGTGTCTGACCCGTGTCCCGGGATCGCTCGGTGTCCACACCGGGGATAAAGTGGGGGGAGACACTGTGGGGGTGCTGTAGAGGGAGCTCCACACCGTGTCTGACCCGTGTCCCGGGAGCGCTCGGTGCCCACACTGGGGATAAAGTGGGGGGACACTGTGGGGGTGATGTAGAGGGAGCTCCTCACCGTGTCTGACCCGTGTCCCGGGAGCGCTCGGTGCCCACACAGGGATAAAGTGGGGGGACACACTGTGGGGGTGATGTAGAGGGAGCTCCACACCGTGTGTGACCTGTGTCCCAGGAGCGCTCGGTGCCCACACTGGGGATAAAGTGGGGGGACACACTGTGGGGGTGATGTAGAGGGAGCTCCACACCGTGTCTGACCCGTGTCCCGGAAGCGCTCGGTGTCCACACTGGGGATAAAGTGGGGGGACACTGTGGGGGTGATGTAGAGGGAGCTCCACACCGTGTCTGACCCGTGTCCCGGGAGCGCTCGGTGTCCACACTGGGGATAAAGTGGGGGGACACACTGTGGGGGTGATGTAGAGGGAGCTCCACACCGTGTGTGACCTGTGTCCCAGGAGCGCTCGGTGCCCACACTGGGGATAAAGTGGGGGGACACACTGTGGGGCTGATGTAGAGGGAGATCCACACCGTGTCTGACCCGTGTCCCGAGAGCGCTCGGTGCCCACACTGGGGATAAAGTGGGGCAGACACACTGTGGGGGTGATGTAGAGGGAGCTCCACACCGTGTCTGACCCGTGTCCCGGGATCGCTCGGTGTCCACACTGGGGTTAAATTGGGGGACACACTGTGGGGGTGATGTAGAGGGAGCTCCACACCGTGTCTGACCCGTGTCCCGGGAGCGCTTGGTGCCCACACTGGGGATAAAGTGGGGGGAGACACACTGTGGGGGTGATGTAGAGGGAGCTCCACACCGTTTCTGACCCGTGTCCCGGGAGCGCTTGGTGCCCACACTGGGGATAAAGTGGGGGGAGACACAGTGGGGGTGATGTAGAGGGAGCTCCACACCGTGTCTGACCCGTGTCCCGGGAGCGCTCCGTGCCCACACTGGGGATAAAGTGGGGGGACACACTGTGGGGGTGATGTAGAGGGAGCTCCACACCGTGTCTGACCCGTGTCCCGGAAGCGCTCGGTGTCCACACTGGGGATAAAGTGGGGGGACACTGTGGGGGTGATGTATAGGGAGCTCCACACCGTGTCTGACCCTTGTCCCGGGAGCGCTCGGTGTCCACACTGGGGATAAAGTGGGGGGACACACTGTGGGGGTGATGTAGAGGGAGCTCCACACCGTGTCTGACCCGTGTCCCGGGTGTGTTCGGTGTCCACACTGGGGATAAAGTGGGGGGACACACTGTGGGGGTGATGTAGAGGGAGGTCCACACCGTGTCTGACCCGTGTCCCGGGTGTGTTCGGTGTCCACACTGGGGATAAAGTGGGGGGACACACTGTGGGGGTGATGTAGAGGGAGCTCCACACCGTGTCTGACCCGTGTCCCGGAAGCGCTCGGTGTCCACACTGGGGATAAAGTGGGGGGACACTGTGGGGGTGATGTAGAGGGAGCTCCACACCGTGTCTGACCCGTGTCCCGGGAGCGCTCGGTGTCCACACTGGGGATAAAGTGGGGGGACACACTGTGGGGGTGATGTAGAGGGAGCTCCACACCGTGTCTGACCCGTGTCCCGGGAGCGCTCGGTGTCCACACTGGGGATAAAGTGGGGGGACACACTGTGGGGGTGATGTAGAGGGAGCTCCACACCGTGTCTGACCCGTGTCCCGGGAGCGCTTGGTGTCCACACTGTGGATAAAGTGGGGGGACACACTGTGGGGGTGATGTAGAGGGAGCTCCACACCGTGTCTGACCCGTGTCCCGGGAGCGCTCGGTGTCCACACTGGGGATAAAGTGGGGGGACACACTGTGGGGGTGATGTAGAGGGAGCTCCACACCGTGTCTGACACGTGTCCCGGGAGCGCTCGGTGTCCACACTGGGGATAAAGTGGGGGGACACACTGTGGGGGTGATGTAGAGGGAGCTTCACACCGTGTCTGACCCGTGTCCCGGTAGCGCTCGGTGCCCACACTGGGGATAAAGTGGGGGGAGACACTGTGGGGGTGATGTAGAGGGAGCTCCACACCGTGTCTGACCCGTGTCCCGGAAGCGCTCGGTGTCCACACTGGGGATAAAGTGGGGGGACACTGTGGGGGTGATGTAGAGGGAGCTCCACACCGTGTCTGACCTGTGTCCCGGGAGCGCTCGGTGTCCACACTGGGGATAAAGTGGGGGGACACACTGTGGGGGTGATGTAGAGGGAGCTCCACACCGTGTGTGACCTGTGTCCCAGGAGCGCTCGGTGCCCACACTGGGGATAAAGTGGGGGGACACACTGTGGGGCTGATGTAGAGGGAGATCCACACCGTGTCTGACCCGTGTCCCGAGAGCGCTCGGTGCCCACACTGGGGATAAAGTGGGGCAGACACACTGTGGGGGTGATGTAGAGGGAGCTCCACACCGTGTCTGACCCGTGTCCCGGGATCGCTCGGTGTCCACACTGGGGTTAAATTGGGGGACACACTGTGGGGGTGATGTAGAGGGAGCTCCACACCGTGTCTGACCCGTGTCCCGGGAGCGCTTGGTGTCCACACTGGGGATAAAGTGGGGGGAGACACACTGTGGGGGTGATGTAGAGGGAGCTCCACACCGTGTCTGACCCGTGTCCCGGAAGCGCTCGGTGTCCACACTGGGGATAAAGTGGGGGGACACTGTGGGGGTGATGTATAGGGAGCTCCACACCGTGTCTGACCCTTGTCCCGGGAGCGCTCGGTGTCCACACTGGGGATAAAGTGGGGGGACACACTGTGGGGGTGATGTAGAGGGAGCTCCACACCGTGTCTGACCCGTGTCCCGGGTGTGTTCGGTGTCCACACTGGGGATAAAGTGGGGGGACACACTGTGGGGGTGATGTAGAGGGAGGTCCACACCGTGTCTGACCCGTGTCCCGGGTGTGTTCGGTGTCCACACTGGGGATAAAGTGGGGGGACACACTGTGGGGGTGATGTAGAGGGAGCTCCACAACGTGTCTGACCCGTGTCCCGGAAGCGCTCGGTGTCCACACTGGGGATAAAGTGGGGGGACACACTGTGGGGGTGATGTAGAGGGAGCTCCATACCGTGTCTGACCCGTGTCCCGGGAGCGCTCGGTGTCCACACTGGGGATAAAGTGGGGGGACACACTGTGGGGGTGATGTAGAGGGAGCTCCACACCGTGTCTGACCCGTGTCCCGGGAGCGCTTGGTGTCCACACTGTGGATAAAGTGGGGGGACACACTGTGGGGGTGATGTAGAGGGAGCTCCACACCGTGTCTGACCCGTGTCCCTGGAGCGCTCGGTGTCCACACTGGGGATAAAGTGGGGGGACACACTGTGGGGGTGATGTAGAGGGAGCTCCACACCATGTCTGACACGTGTCCCGGGAGCACTCGGTGTCCACACTGGGGATAAAGTGGGGGGACACACTGTGGGGGTGATGTAGAGGGAGCTCCACACCGTGTCTGACCCATGTCCCGGGAGCGCTCGGTGCCCACACTGGGGATAAAGTGGGGGGGGACACTGTGGGGGTGATGTAGAGGGAGCTCCACACCGTGTCTGACCCGTGTCCCGGGAGCGCTCGGTGTCCACACTGGGGATAAAGTGGGGGGACACACTGTGGGGGTGATGTAGAGGGAGCTCCACACCGTGTCTGACCCGTGTCCCGGGAGCGCTCGGTGCCCACACTGGGGATAAAGTGGGGGGACACACTGTGGGGGTGATGTAGAGGGAGCTCCACACCGTGTCTGACCCGTGTCCCGGGAGCGCTCGGTGCCCACACTGGGGATAAAGTGGGGGGGACACACTGTGGGGGTGATATAGTGGGAGCTCCACACCGTGTCTGACCCGTGTCCCGGGAGCGCTCGGTGCCCACACTGGGGATAAAGTGGCGGGGACACACTGTGGGGGTGATATAGTGGGAGCTCCACACCGTGTCTGACCCGTGTCCCGGGAGCGCTCGGTGTCCACACTGGGGATAAAGTGGGGGGACACACTGTGGGGGTGATGTAGAGGGAGCTCCACACCGTGTCTGACACGTGTCCCGGGAGCACTCGGTGTCCACACTGGGGATAAAGTGGGGGGACACACTGTGGGGGTGATGTAGAGGGAGCTCCACACCGTGTCTGACCCGTGTCCCGGGAGTGCTCGGTGTCCACACTGGGGATAAAGTGGGGGGACACACTGTGGGGGTGATGTAGAGGGAGCTCCACACCGTGTCTGACCCGTGTCCCGGGAGCGCTCGGTGCCCACACTGGGTATAAAGTGGGGGGACACACTGTGGGGGTGATGTAGAGGGAGCTCCACACCGTGTCTGACCCGTGTCCCGGGAGCGCTCGGTGTCCACACTGGGGATAAAGTGGGGGGACACACTGTGGGGGTGATGTAGAGGGAGCTCCACACCGTGTCTGACCCGTGTCCCGGGAGCGCTCGGTGTCCACACTGGGGATAAAGTGGGGGGACACACTGTGGGGGTGATGTAGAGGGAGCTCCACACCGTGTCTGACCCATGTCCCGGGAGTGCTCGGTGTCCACACTGGGGATAAAGTGGGGGGACACACTGTGGGGGTGATGTAGAGGGAGCTCCACACCGTGTCTGACCCATGTCCCGGGAGTGCTCGGTGTCCACACTGGGGATAAAGTGGGGGGACACACTGTGGGGGTGATGTAGAGGGAGCTCCACACCGTTTCTGACCCATGTCCCGGGAGTGCTCGGTGTCCACACTGGGGATAAAGTGGGGGGACACACTGTGGGGGTGATGTAGAGGGAGCTCCACACCGTGTCTGACCCGTGTCCCGGGAGCGCTCGGTGCCCACACTGGGGAGAAAGTGGGGGGACAGACTGTGGGGGTGATGTAGAGGGAGCTCCACACCGTGTCTGACCCGTGTCCCGGGAGCGCTCGGTGCCCACACTGGGGATAAAGTGGGGGGACACACTGTGGGGGTGATGTAGAGGGAGCTCCACACCGTGTCTGACCCGTGTCCCGGGAGCGCTCGGTGTCCACACTGGGGATAAAGTGGGGGGACACACTGTGGGGGTGATGTAGAGGGAGCTTCACACCGTGTCTGACCCGTGTCCCGGGAGCGCTCGGTGTCCACACTGGGGATAAAGTGGGGGGACACACTGTGGGGTGATGTAGAGGGAGCTCCACACCGTGTCTGACCCTGGAGCGCTCGGTACCCACACTGGGGAGAAAGTGGGGGGACAGACTGTGGGGGTGATGTAGAGGGAGGTCCACACCGTGTCTGACTCTGGAGCGCTCGGTGTCCACACTGGGGATAAAGTGGGGGGACACACTGTGGGGGTGATGTAGAGGGAGCTCCACACCGTGTCTGACCCTGGAGCGCTCGGTGTCCACACTGGGGATAAAGTGGGGGGACACACTGTGGGGGTAATGTAGAGGGAAGTCCGCGCGTTGACGTACCAGGAGGTTGGCGTTGACCTTTTTCAGGGCCTTGCGGAGGAGCACAGCCGAGGTCACCGCCTGCTCCCGGCTGATTTCCCTCCTGGCGGCGGGGCTTGCGGAGCCGAGGACGCAGAGAGCGAGGGCGAGGAGGGCGAGATGGCTTGGATTTCGGGGTCCTGCGGAGATAGCGTCAGGGGTGGTGTGTGGGGAAAATGGAGGCGATGTGGGGTGTGAGAGCAGCGGAGACGGGTGGAGATAAAGGTTCAGGGGTGGACAGGAGGGTGGCGAGGGTGAGATACTGTGAGGGTCCACACCTCTCTGCTGGTCAGTGTGACCGGTTCTGTCCAGCGCCCCTCTGTCCCCCTTCGCAGCTCCCCTCTCCTCCCCACTTTCTCCCTGTACCCACCCCGCCTTCTCTCCCCCTCAATTCGTCCCCTCTTTTTCTACCCCGCCCTCCATCTCCCCCTTCCTCCGTTACCCTTCAGCTCCCTGCTCCTCTCTCTCTCACGTATTCCTTCTCCATCAGCCATGCCCCTTCCCAAGCTCTGCCACTCCCCCGCTCTCTCTCCCACCCCCAATCACCTCCCTGTCCTCCTCTGTGGCCTGACTCAATCTTCTCTTTTCTGCCTCCCTCTTTTGTTCTGCTCCCTCTCTCTCTGCGTCTCTCCTGCCCTCACACATACTCTCAATCCTGTTCCGATCTACCCTTCCTTCTACCCACGTTCCCTCCACCCACTGCTCTCTTCATCCCTCATCCTCTCCCTCAGTCCTGCATCACCATCCATTGCTTTCCCTCTTCCCCCTCTCCTTTCATCTCCCCCTCACTCCTCTTTTCTTCTCTCTCCTTCCCACCCTCTCCCTCTCTTCTTCCCTCACCCGCTCTCTCCTTGTGCCGCTCATCCTTCACTCTTCCTCTCCTGCCTCAATCTCTCATTTCCTCTATCCATCTCCCGCTTTTTCCAATTCCTTGACTCCCTCTCTCACTCGCTTTTCCCTCCCATCCCCCACTGCCATCCTCATCCACCTCCCCATCTTCTTCTCTGCCTCATCGATCATTACCAGGCTCCCGATCTCCCCTCTCCCCTCATTCAACTGGTCTGTCTCTCTTCCTCATGCTAAACTCACTACCCCCGCCGTCCACTCTCTCGTTTCCTACTCTCCCTCTCCCGTTCTCTCCCCATCTCCTTGCAATTTCTCACACTCTTTCACTCTCCCCTCCTCTCTCTCCATCTTTCATTCCTTTCCCTCCTCCCTCCCTCTCTCAGTCCTCTTACTCCCTCCCTCATTCTTCTCCCCTCTCTCCCTCACCCACTCACTCCCTCCTCTCTCCCTCCGTCTCTCACTGCTCTCCCTCCCTCTCTCACTCCTTTCCCCTCCTCTCTAGTTCTCTACCTCCCTCCCTCATTCCTGTCTCCCTCTTTCCCTCCTCTCTCCCTCTCACATTCCTCTCCCTCGTCTCTCTGACTCCTCCCTCCTCTCTTCTCTCCCTCCCTCCTTCCTCTCTCCCTCCCTCATTCCTCTCCCCTCCTCTCTCCCTCCGTCTCTCACTCTTCTCCCTCCTCTCTCACTTCTCTCCCACCCTCTCACTCCTCTCCCTCCTACCCTATCACTCCCTCCCTCTCTCCTCTCTCATTCCCGTCCTTCCTTCCTCCCTCATTCCTCTCCCCTCCTCTCTCCCTCCCTCTCTCTTCTCCCTCCTCTCTCACTTCTCTCCCACCCTCTCACTCCTCTCCCTCCTACCCTCTATCCCTCCCTCCCTCTCTCCTCTCTCATTCCCGTCCTCTCTCCCTTCCTCCCTCCCTCATTCCTCTCCCCTCTCACTCCTCTTCCTCCTCCCTCCCCTTCCTTCTGCCTCCCTCCCTTTCTCACTCCTCTCCCTCCCACTCTCACTCCTCTTCCTCCTCCCTCATTCCTCTCCACCTCTCTCCCTCCCTCCCTCTCTCCCTCCTCTCTCCCTCCCTCTCTCATTCCCTCCTGCTCCTCTCTCTCGTTCCGTTTTCCTCTTCCACCATCCCTTCCCCGAAGACACAGACCTCTCCCCCACCCACCGAACAACCCTCCCGCTCCCTCCCCCTGTCCGAAACGCCCCTGGTGACGGTCCTCGACGGCGAAGCCCCCTCTCTCCGCTCTCGGGCCGCTCGCCCGGGACACTGACTGGACCCGGGGTTTGGGACGGAGTGGGGGGCGACTTTGGAGCAACTTCGGAGGGAGGGGAAAGGAGGGGGTAGGGAAAAGGGGGGGGGGACTGGTGTCGGAAGGGAGACTGCGGGAAGGAGAGGTGAAAGGAGGGGTGAGATTAGCAAGAGGGGAGAGGAAGGGGTAAGGAGTGGAGGGGAAGGAAGAGGGAACTGGGAAGGGGTTTTAACATTTAACTCAGATTCGTTCTGTTCATTCATTGTGTACTTTACCCCGACATCACTTGTACCTTTGAGACCTATCGAGGGAGGAGGAAGGGAGCGGTGGGGGGGGGGTACGGGGGAAGGATGGAAGGGGGATGGAGGAGGGGAGAGACTAGGGAGAGGAGGGAAGAAGGGTGGTGGAGGAGTAAAGGGACGGTGAAGAGGAAGAGAGGGGCGGAGAGGGAGGGAGGGCGTGGGGGAGGAGAGGGATCGAGAGGAATAATCCTCAATGGCTGGCAGAACAAGGAGGATCTCCCTCTCTCGCCCACCGCTTACCCCTTCCACTCCCTTCCCTACCCGCCTCCCTTTCGCACCCCCTCCCCCCACCCTCTCATAACCTTCCAGCCCCTCCCTCTCAATCTTTATACCCAGTCTCCCCTCTCGTTGCCATCTCTCTCCCCTCTCCTCTCTCTTCCTCATTATCCCCCCCACCGACCTTTTGCTCTCCTCCCTTCCCCCTCCTCCACTCTTTCCCCCCTTTCAGCCCCCTCCCCACCCCGGTGTCCGCTCTCTCCTCCCCCCCTCTCAGCTCTCACTGCCCTCTCCTTCACCTACGTCGTCACTCTCTCCCCCCCTCCGCTCCCTCCCTCCCTCCCTCCGTCCAGAACCCAAACGCAGCATCGGCGAGCCAATCCCTCGGAAGCCCTGGCACAGGGTGGTACCAACATCTACCCGTGCCCTCTGCCCCCAGACCCGGAGTGGAGGGACCGCGGACGACCTGCGTCCCTGCCCAGCTCTCTCGGAGGCCAGGATCCCACATGGGATGGGATGGGGTGGGGGGGTGGGTGTGCAGGGGCTGCAAGAGAGGCAACTTCGTGGCAGAGGGAGAGGCGAGTGCCCGGCCGGGCGGGGAGGCCGGAACCGCGTGCGGGAACTCCCAGAACTGGAGGCAGAGGCCGGGAGCGGCGCGCAGGAAACTCTCGGCGTGGGATGAGGAGACCGGAGGTGCGAGTGCGGTAAAACACCCGGTGTGTGATCCGGATCTACGGATATACACACTCACACACAGACACAGACACAGACACAGACACACACACAGACACACTCACACACAGACACACTCACACACACACACACAGACACAGACACACTCACACAGACAGACTCACACACACAAACACACACACACTCACTCACTCACACACAGACACACTCACACACACACACAGACACAGACACACTCACACACACACAGACACACTCACACAGACAGGCACACACACACACACACAAACACACACACACTCACTCACTCACACACAGACACACTCACACACACACTCACACACACACACACACACTCACACGAGAGACCCCCAAGTTTAAGGAGCGAGGCTGAGGGTTTAAAGGGGCCAGTCTGCTACACAGAGCCGGGATGGTACGCCCGGGTACCATCACAATGTTTACAAGGCACGAGGGCAGGGAGGCGGACAAAACAGCGGCACGCCTGAAGGGCTCAGAAAGACAGCGATGGGTTGGGACTGAGGACCCATTTCTTGCTTTATCGCTGTAATTACTTCCTCTGTCTCTCTCACTCACACACACAATTCCCTTGCACACCCCCCAGCTCACACACAAACACATCTCTCTGTCTCTCACATACACAAACACACACATCTCTCTCTCTCTCACACACAGACACACAATCTCTCCCTAACAGACCACTCATTCACACACACACACAAAACGCACACATATCTCTCTCGCACACACACACACACACAAAACACACACATATCTCTCTCACACACACACACACAAACACACACATCTCTCTGTCTCTCACATACACAAACACACACATCTCTCTCTCTCACACACACACACAAATACACACATCTCTCTCTCTCACACACACACAAACATACATCTCTCTCTAACACACCACTTACTCATACATACACACACACATACTCTCTCTCTGACACACACACACACACATACATACTTTCTCTCTGACACACACCCAGCTCTGTTCTCCTGTCTCTCACAAGCCCTGCCTGCGTGACATCGGACCCACGCCCCTCTCGGTCTCTGGCTGTCAACGCGTTTTCCGCTGTCTCCGCCTCTGCAACCCCCTACAGGACTCTCTCTCTTTCTCTACCTGCCAAGTACTGCCCGCCCGTTTGACTCATTAACCCCTCCGGTATGTACAAAGCGCAGATAGTTTATCCTTCCTCCCCCAGGGACAGGCACACACCCACACACAGCCCGCGCCTCCCTTTCACAAACTCTCAGACGGTCATAGTGACAGTCTCTCTCTCGGTGTTTGACCTGACAAGTGTGACTCACCGCCCCCTCAGCCGTCTATACATACCACACGCACGCCAGTGCGATCCTGAAATGCTGCTGGTTTCACCACGTGGCTGAAAGGCGAATCGCGCCCCGCAGCTCGGCGCAGCTCAACTTCCTCCCCGCCCGCCCGCCCGCCTTCCCCTTCGCGCCCTCCCGCACCCGGAGACACCGGCGCCGCGTCCAGCCGAGCAGGTGAGCTGCGCCCCGCGACACCCAGACAGACAGAGAGAGAGAGAGAGAGAGAAAACAAAAAGTTTCCCGAAACTTTGTGGAGAAACGGTCCGCGCCGACTTTTACCGTCCCGCCGAGCGCGGAGCTCCTGCCCGGCGTGGAGTAATTTCCACCCCCCCCTCCCCACGCTGAGGGGGTTTCGTGGGGTGGGGGGGGGGTACCTGCGCGGGCCGGGGCCAGCTCTGGGGCAATCAGCCGCTGCCGCCTGTCAACATGGGCCGGCGGTGTCCGGTGTCTCTCTCCCTCTCGTTCCCTCCCCCGTCGTCCCGGGACAAGGACAGGGGACAGGGGACAGGGCCATCACACCCAGGAGAAGCCCGTTCACACCCTCCCTCTGTCCCCACTCTTCACCCCTCCCTCCCAGTGCCCCCCTCCTCATTCCCTATCACAAAAAAAATTATCTGTCAGTTCTGCGTACCCGTGTGCGTGTGTATTTCTGTCTGTCTCACTCTCTCCTGTCGTGATCTGTGTGTGTATCCGTCTCCACGTCACGGACTTGTGTGTGTGTGTGTGAGAGTGAGTGAGTGAACAACCTGCCGGGGGGACTCGGCAGCGGGTCGGGCAGCATCTGAAGGGGGAAGCGGTTGTTCCCGGGCGTGCGCGCTGCATTCGGGCTTCCAGCTTTTCCCCACTCTCTGACCCCCTCTTTGTCACACCACCCCGTCTCTCCCCCTCTCTCTCCCTCGCTCTGTGTCTCTGTGTGTGTGTCTCTCTCTGTCTCTGTCTGTCCGTGTGTGTGTGTCTCTCTCCCCCTCTCGCTTTCTGTGTCTGTGTGTGTGTGTCTCTCTCCCCTCTGTGTGTGTGTGTGTGTCTCTCTCTCTCTCTCTCCCCTGTCTGTCTGTGTCTCTCCCCTGTGTGTGTGTGTGTGTGTGTGTGTGTGTCTCTCTCTCTCTCTCTCTCTCTCTCTCCCCTATCTGTCTGTGTGTGTGTGTGTGTGTCTCTCTCTCTCTCTCTCTCTCTCTCCCCTGTCTGTCTGTGTGTGTCTCTCTCTCCCCTCTGTGTGTGTGTGTGTGTGTGTGTGTGTCTCTCTCTCTCTCTCTCTCTCTCTCTCTCTCTCTCTCTCTCTCTCTCCCATCTGTCTGTGTGTGTCTCTCCCCTCTGTGTGTGTGTGTGTGTGTGTGTGTGTGTGTCTCTCTCTCTCTCTCTCTCTCTCTCCCCTGTCTGTCTGTGTGTGTCTCTCTCTCCCCTCTGTGTGTGTGTGTGTGTGTGTGTGTGTGTGTCTCTCTCTCTCTCTCTCCCCTGTCTGTCTGTGTGTGTCTCTCCCCTCTGTGTGTGTGTGTGTGTGTGTGTGTGTGTGTGTCTCTCTCCCTCTCTCTGTCTGTGTGTGTCTCTCTCTCCCCTCTCTCGCTTTCTGTGTGTGTGTGTGTCTCTCTCTCTCTTTCTGTCTGTCCGTGTGTGTGTGTCTCTCTCCCTCTCTCTGTCTGTGTGTGTGTCTCTCTCCCCTCTTTCGCTTTCTGTGTGTGTGTGTGTCTCTCTCTCTCCTCTCCCTCTCTCTGTCTCTGTCTCTCTCTCTCTCACACACACACCTGGAAAACAGGCCTTTTGGCTCAACTGGGCTGTGCAGGCCAAGATTCCCATCTCGGCCCGTCCCAGATGTCCGCATTTCCCTCCCCCCTCCCCCCGATCTCTCCTTGTTTTAAAAAAGAAACACCTTTCTGATCCTGGAGGAACTCGGCGGGCCAGGCAAGCCTGTCGGGGGGAGGAGAGCCGAGTGTCCCCAGCGTGGTGTGTGTGCAGATGC